>NC_079898.1:20817497-20935852 GCF_024868665.1 Triplophysa rosa | reverse complement strand
CCCCTCTCTCTCTCTCTCTCTCTCTCTCTCTCTCTCTCTCTTTCTCTCTTTCTCTCTCTCTCTCTCTCTCTCTCTCTGCAGGGAGACAGACTCCCACCTCTCCAGTTCTACCTCAGTTCGTTTTTACCCTCATGACCTGGTGAGTGCTAAAGAACACACACACAGTTTTCTTTATGCACACACTCTCTGACCTCACTGGTCTGTATTATGTTGAGATACAGTTCTCCCACACATACTGTACGAGAATATGTGTTGTTCACAATGGAGCTTGTGTTTGGACAGAAGCACAGCTGAGACAATAAGATCAGTGTATGTGTGTGTAAACTCACTCCATCTTAGTTCTCTTTTCCTCAGATGCGTCTAAATCGGCTGCTCTCCATGGACCCAGAGCTGTTGGAACAGCACGATGTCGATGGCAGTCCTGACCTGCAGGAGGCTCCGCACTGCACGCAGGACTCCGCCCACAATCACTCGCACACGCACGCACACAAAACCAAGCAGTACTACCGATTCTGGCTCTTGCCGCACCTCTGGGTCGGGCTGCACTTTGATAGACTCACACTACTGGCCCTCTTTGATAGGTACACACACACTCATACACAGTATGTGGGTTAGACAGAATGAGCTCATAGCCTGATGATGAATTTGTGTGTGTCAGGAACCGGGAGGTTCTAGAGAACATGCTCTCCGTGGTTCTGGCGGTTCTCGTGGCCTTTTTGGGTTCAGTGATGCTAGTCAACGGGTTCTTCACTGACATTTGGGTCTTTCAGTTTTGCCTTGTTATTGCCAGCTGCCAGTACTCATTACTGAAGGTAAGTTTGTTCGTTCATTTAGGTGACACCCAAAGCATAAGACGCAGGGGAAATAATACACTTTAAGGTTATCATTTCATAATTGATGAAACTATCTTGATCATCTTTACTCAGAGCGTCCAACCTGATTCTTCCTCCCCCCGACATGTGAGTAACAAACACACAATAACACACTCCAAATAACGTAATACACAATCCATAAGGATAAGCCTAAAAACATAACATGGAAATATTGAAAAAGGAGACATGATTTTCTCTTTGTCTCATCTGTGTGTGTGTGTTGTCTGTGTGTGTATAGGGTCATAACCGTATCATCGCCTACAGCAGGCCAGTCTATTTCTGTCTCTGCTGTGGGCTGATCTGGCTGTTGCATTATGGGAGTGTAAACAGCAGCACTAGTTCAGTGTCTCTGTATGGAGTCGCTCTCACCAGCTCCGTCCTACTGTCCCAGGCCCGAGATCTCCTCATCGGTGAGCACTGACGCACAAGAGGCCGTAAATGCCCAGAAGATGAATATAGAGGAGTTCATGTTTGCTCTTTTTTGAAATATGCATGCAGTAAGGTTTATCTCAGCATTCCTGCGAATGTGAAAGCGTGCCAGAGCTGAGCACAGATAAAATAATGCTGATGTGACAAGACTAAACTACTCCAGCATTACAAACTCTATCTCTCTCTGTAGTTTTTACCCTGTGCTTCCCCATCATCTTCTTCATTGGGCTGCTCCCTCAGATTAACACTTTCGTCATGTACCTACTTGAGCAACTTGACATACATGTCTTTGGAGGAAACGGTAAAACTTGTGTGTTTGTAGTTGTTTAGGGAGAAAAAATGTAGTAGTAATGATTTTGTATAATGAAGATGTATATGCAAAATTGTCCTTGTAATGTCTGTGCTCATTCCCAGCATGCACCAGTCTGCTCTCGGCTCTCTATAGCGTCCTGCGCAGCATCGTCACTGTAGCGATGCTCTACGGGTTTTGCTACGGAGCCTTGAAGGTGATTCTCCATTGCTTTTTAATTCTCCTCGGATGTCAGTTTGCCTCGAAGCAGTTAGTTTTTCTGTGTTAAGTACATTCTGAGCACATTCACACTGAACATTGCGTGGGTTTTCAGGACTCGTGGGATCCTCAGCACATTCCTGTACTTTTCTCAGTGTTTTGTGGGCTGTTGGTTGCCGTTTCGTACCATCTCAGTCGCCAGAGCAGCGACCCCTCCGTGCTTATGTAAGTGCTGTGGGTGGGTTTGTGTTTTTGACCAATGATGCTGGTATTTTTCTTGCTGTCAGTGTTTTGAGTTGAGCTGTTTGAGTATTTATATCTTCTCGTAGATGTGTCTTTGGATAGTTCCTGTTTTGCATAGTTTACATATCTCTTCTAACAGAAGGATGGCATTTAATATTTTTACTTTGAACACTCCACCCCTCCCTTTCGAAGCACTACGACAACTGACGCAGGACGAACATGTTGTCACATTTTCACTTCTTTGCCGAAGGAGATAACGTATTTACGAAACGCGCTCTGTAAAGCAGTTTGTCGTTTAGGGCTTCTGTAGAAACAACATGGCGAATTCCATGTAAGGGGACCCGCAATGTTTGTAGATAGAAAAAGCTCATTCTAAGGTAATTAAAACATAACGCTTCATTATGTAAGGTCTTTATAGACCTCTGAAGACATAGTTATGTATATTATATTGCATTTCTGTCAAAATAGATCCTCCAAAAAATGACACATTGGACCTTTAAACCAACAACGTCCTTCAGTATTGACTAGACATAGCACAGACTATTATGATGTGTCAGTTGTGTTCTTTGTGAGATTTAATGTTTGTGTTGTTCTGTGTGTGTGTGTAGCTCTTTAGTGCAGTCAAAGGTCTTCCCTAACATAAAAGAGAAAAATCCAGAAGATCCCCTGGCTGAGGTGAAGGATCCTTTACCTGAGAAACTTCGTAACTCTGTGGTAAGCAACCCATTAACGTTTTTACTCAAAAAAGTTAGCGTTTGTATTGCGCATGAGTTTGTCCCAAATGATACATCCATGTTGCTCTGTTCCTATCTGGCTATAGAACGAGAGACTGCAGTCAGATATGATTGTGTGTGTCGTCATCGCTGTACTGTATTTCGCCATACATGTGAGCACAGTCTTCATCGCCTTACAGGTAAAACATTATGATCAAACGACAGGTAATCACTCCTATTTTAAACGACATGAATAGCTCTGATATATGGACTCAGATTGACTTAACACTTGAAAAGAAGACAAATTAAAATGTCACTACTTCTCACACTCCACCTCGCTCTCTCTTCTCTCTTAGCCGTTTTTGAGCTATGTTCTATATGGTCTAGTGGGGGCAGTAGGCCTGTTAACTCATTACCTGTTGCCTCAGATGAGAAAGCAGTTACCCTGGTACTGTTTCTCGCACCCGCTGCTCAAAACCAGGGAGTACTATCAGTTTGAAATCCGGGGTGAGTACAAGTCAAACACTGATTCTGTTGGGATACAGTCAGCAGTAACTGTACTGAAGTGTGTGTTGTGCGTGCAGGTGCAGCCCATGTCATGTGGTTTGAGCGTGCTCATGTGTCGCTGCTGTTTGTGGAGAAGAACATCCTGTATCCTCTGGTTGTGCTCAATGAGCTGAGCGGCAGCGCGCAGGAGCTCGCCAGCCCTCGGAAACTCAACACAGAGTCAGTATTGCCACCTCCACCATCTTTCAGTTCTATTAAAGCTGCAATCTTTAACTTGCTAAAAATAAAAAAATTGTAATTACATAAAAAATGCTGTACTGTAATTTACTGAACCATTTTTATGCAGCATCACTGTTTTACACAGAATGCAACGACATGTTTACTGTCTGTATGGTACCTGAACATCTGTCTATCTTGAGCTTCCTAAATAATCATAAACACCTTTGCATAATACAAGCAATTTTTCAATTTCCATCTCTCTCTATTTCTCTCAGGTTTGGCGCTCTAATGATAACTGTCGCTGGGCTGAAACTGCTCCGTTCTTCCTTCAGCAGTTCAACATATCAGTACGTCACTGTCCTCTTTACTGTCCTGTTCTTCACTTTTGATTACCAGCAGTTCTCTGAGACGTTGCTGCTTGACCTCTTCATCATGTCCATTGTCTTCAGCAAGGTAAGTCAAAGAGGTATTTAGCCACAACTTCAAAAGGTTTTGTTTATCTAAGATTAATTATTATATATTCTAAAATGGTCAGTTCTGGTCCTAGATTCTGATTGGCCGAGCCGAGCCGAGTTCTAAGGCGTTATAAAATACCCCGATTTATAACGGCTGACCGCATTACTTAGCCTAAACATAATTTTATTTACTTTATTTTATGAAACCTTGCTACGCATATGGAATAACCGTTTTATAAAAAGCAATAAGGCCCGTGAAGCAGTGGGTTACAGTGCATTTTATAACAGCTAAGGGGGTTTTAGGACAACGCCCTTAGCTGTTATAAAATGCACTGTAACCCACTGCTTCTTGGGGCTTATTGCTTTAATAAAATGTATTGATAAATAATATTTGATTGTTGTGATTTTTGTGTTTTGTAGTTATGGGAGCTCTTTTATAAGCTGAAGTTTGTTTATACGTACATTGCTCCGTGGCAGATCACCTGGGGCTCTGCCTTCCACGCCTTCGCCCAACCGTTTGCAGTGCCACGTATCCTTAACGCACTATGTTTTAGCCTTAATGTGGGTTTTTTTGTAGTTTTTTTCTTAACTCCACCCATTCCAGATTCGGCCATGTTGTTCGTTCAAGCCATCGTTTCTGCCGTGTTCTCCACTCCATTGAACCCGTTCCTCGGCAGTGCCATTTTCATCAGTTCATATGTTAGACCTGTGCGCTTCTGGGAGAGAGAATACAAGTAAGATACTCCACCTTTTATATCTTTGTTAAATTTCTGGTTCCTTACGAACACTAAATTTCTTTCTGTGTTTTGGATCACCAGTAAAATCAAATCAGAAATAGGTTGGATGTTGTGAGAGAATTCTTCTGCAGATCTGGGAGCACAAAAACAAGACACAGAGAGGCATCAAGCTTTTGAACTCATTTATTTTAGAAACTACAACTCTTTATATACGGTGCCAAAAGACATCTGGCAGGTTTCATATGTCCAGGGATTCACAGAATGACCAAATAAGGTATAGCAGTTCGGACAAAGAATGTTTAGCTTAGAAGGAATCCCCTCCTCCCAGGAATAGCCAGAAGGAATCCCTTGCTCCTATATAGCCAGCAATGTATTCAGTGAGCTTAACAACTTTACAATTCTTTATTTTGTGGGCTTGTATTCATTTATGCGGAAATTAAATCTAACAGTCTTGTTTTTCTTTGTTGTCTTTGTTTTCACGTTTCTGATTTTGTTGGTTTTAGTACTAAGCGAGTGGATCATTCCAACACCAGACTGGCCTCTCAGCTTGACAGAAACCCAGGTATAGCCAGATTTATTATAGTTTTAATTTTTGCTACGTTACTTGGTCTTTTTGTATTTTAAAATTGAATTTAGTTTTTTTGTTAGTTTAAATGTCCTAAGGCTGACAATTTAAAAAATGCTGAAAGTTTAGTAATACATTGACGATCGTAAATAGGGTTTTGGAAATCTTTTTTTTTTGTAATTGTTTCGATTCAATCAGATCAGACACGTATAGCTTTAGTTTAGTTTTAAAAACATTTTTAAAACCAAATTTTATTCCATAGTGTTGATCTATTTCAGAGTTTCTGGGTTTTGTTTGCTCATGGATGTCTAGTTTTTAAACCTGCATTCTCTCTCCTCCTCATCTGTGCAGGTTCAGATGATAACAACCTGAACTCAATCTTCTACGAGCACCTGACGCGTTCCCTGCAGCATTCTCTGTGTGGTGATCTTCAGCTGGGCCGCTGGGGAAACTACAGCACTGGAGATTGCTTCATCCTGGCATCTGATTACCTCAACGCTCTCGTTCACCTCGTCGAGATTGGCAACGGACTCATCACCTTCCAGCTCCGAGGACTTGAGTTCAGGGGTGAGTCTAGTTTATTGGAAAATAAGTGAGTTCCTTTCCTTTTTTCTTTCTTACTCAGTTTCCACTCTCTCTCTCTCTCTCTCTCTCTCTCTCTCAGGGACGTACTGTCAGCAGAGAGAAGTAGAGGCGATAACGGAAGGAGTTGAAGAAGATGAAAGCTGCTGTTGTTGTGAACCTGGTCATCTGCCCCACCTGCTGTCATTTAATGCTGCCTTCGGCCAGCGCTGGCTGGCATGGGAGGTTCTGGTCACTAAATACGCCCTGGAAGGCTACAGCATCACCGATAACAGCGCAGCGTCTATGCTGCAGGTCTTTGATCTGCGGAGAATCCTCACCACGTACTACGTCAAGGTCAGCATACATCTCTTCTATCTTGTACCAAAGCTAAATGGCTTTAAGCTTGAGACTAGAGGTGGTCAAATCTGAATCATTTTTTCGTACTGTTCAACTATTCTGCATATGTCTGTATTTATATTTGTCTGTAGGGCATCGTTTACTACGTCATTGCGTCTCCTAAACTGGAGGAGTGGCTGGCGAATGAAGTCCTTCTCGAAGGTCTGAAGAGCTGCGGAGAGCACAACTATGTGGACCTGGATCCGACCTTTAACCCCAACATTGATGAGGACTATGACCACAGACTGGCCGGAATCTCTAGAGACAGTTTCTGCTCCGTCTACCTACTGTGGATTCAGTACTGTAATTCACGGAGAGAGAAGGTAAACACACACGCGCACACACACACACACACACACATCATGACAAACACGTGTCTCTGGATAGAGTAAGAATGCTCAGATGTAAACAGTCTTGTCACTTCTCTTTCTCAGCCACTGGACAGTGAAAAAGACTCTAAGTTGGTTCTGCTTTGTTATGGTCTGTGCGTTTTGGGAAGGAGAGCCCTAGGAACTGCATCTCACCATATGTCCAGGTGGGGGCGCACAATCCTTTTTTTGCAGCTAGCGGTATGTACTTTACAACTTGGCGTGTGTGTGTGTGTGTGTGTGTGTGTTTTAATGTGTGTTTACATTGTCACAGTAATCTGGAGTCATTCCTGTACGGGCTGCATGCCTTGTTTAAGGGAGATTTCCGGATCTCATCCGTAAGAGACGAATGGATCTTTACTGACATGGAACTGCTGAGGAAGGTGGTCGTGCCTGGAATACGCATGTCACTCAAACTGCACCAGGTGAGAGGTGTATATGTGTGCGTTTGTGTGAGACACAGGGGTATTGATATCATATGTGATGTTTTCTCACTGTTGTACTAAATGTAATGTTATAATCATGGGATTTTGCCGAGAGGTAAAGTCTTTTATAATGGCTCTCTGGAATTTCATTTGATTCTGATTGTTCAGTCACAGTATTACTCACTTATTTACGTTTAATATGTTTTAATGGAAATGATGTCTGTCTTTGCAGGATCATTTCACATCACCCGATGAATACGAGGAGTCATCTGTGTTGTTTGAAGCTATCTCGACCCACGAGCAGACACTTGTGATCGCTCACGAGGGCGACCCGGCCTGGCGCAGTGCGGTGCTGTCCAACTCTCCCTCTCTGCTCGCCCTCAGACACGTGTTGGATGAAGGAACTAACGAATATAAGATCATCATGCTTAACAGACGCTACCTCAGCTTCAGGGTCATAAAGGTGAGGGAGGGAAGTGAGGTAGAAGGAACAGAATGGAAGAGGTTAAAGAGAGAGAGTCGCTCTTTGCATAGTTTTTATGCATTGGAAAAGACCATTTAATATTTATATTGTGTAAATTGTTGTTTTGTGTGTTCTCAGGTGAATAAGGAGTGTGTGCGTGGCTTGTGGGCGGGCCAGCAGCAGGAATTGGTGTTTTTGCGGAACAGAAACCCGGAGCGCGGAAGCATCCAGAACGCCAAGCAAGCGCTACGCAACATGATCAACTCTTCCTGCGACCAGCCAATCGGATACCCCATCTATGTGTCACCCCTGACAACCTCTTACTGTAATACACACCCACAGCTGGGATACGTACTGGGTGGACCAATCAGCATCAGCAACATAAGAAACTTCATTGTTAACACTTGGCACAGGTTTGTGTGTGAATATAAGAGAAACATATTTTTATTTATATTAATATTGTAATAACAGTGTTGTTCTTTTTATGTAGACTGCGTAAAGGTTGCGGTGCCGGCTGTAACAGTGGTGGGAACGTAGAAGATTGTGATGCAGGCGGTCTGTCGTGTGGCAGTGGGAATTCTGGGACAGGAGCTAGTGATTCCCAGCACAGCTCAGGACCTACAGCACTACATGCTTACACACCTCATTCTTTAGGTAAACATGACTCGTACTGGCTAAACACATTGTTATTGTTTACCCAGACAAGGCCTCATTAAAATGTGTTAATATGTGCAAATCCTCCCTGGGTTTTTAACCTTTGTATAATTTGTGACACTTTATTTGCATTACATTTTTGCAAAGCATATGCAAAACCCTTTTAGTGCAGAAAACAAACTTTGAATGTTTTGAATGCTGATATTTTGTTGTATGAACGTTGAAAACCTCTTGAATGTTTTGTTGTTGGATGCAAGATGGACAATTTAAAGCAAGAATCAAAGTCGAAAGGTTATTAGTTCTGCATAGTTTGAAAGCTTTATAGCTCCTAAAATGTTATGAAAGGATGCTAGGGTGTTTCTTGGTGGTTCCTCAGGTGTTATGGGTGGATGTTGCTGATGGATATAGGTGATGGATGGGTGCTGTGGGTGGATGTTGTGGATATAGGTGATGGATGTTTATAGCTTTTGTGATTATGTAGCTGGGGTCATGGCCTGAAACAAAGTAAATTGAAGTAACCTACAATAATCTCTTTCTCTCCAGGTATGAGTCAGAGTTCTCAGTCTGTACAGTCTGGTTTAGTGCGACAGTCACCCGCTCGTGCTTCTGTGGTGAGTCAGTCGTCCTCGTATCGGCACAGCAGCAGCCGTCAGTCTTCACTCCGCACCTCTGTGACGGGTCTGGAGCCCTGCAGACGATCCTCCAGCAGCCAGCTGTCTCTCCGCACGCTGCCCACCTCCCTCCAACTCCGCCTGGGCACCAATGCTTCAGCTGCCTCCGACCCGCCCGGCCCCTCCAGTTCCCTGTCCGCCCACTCCATCCCTCCCTGTAAAAGACACGCCCACGCGCTCGCAGGCCTGCTGGGAAACGAGGCCTTAGGGCTGGGGACGGACAGCCATCCTCACCCCCACCATCATCTTCACCACATCCACCATCATCATCACAATCCGTCGCTGTCCTGTCTGAGGAGGGATGACATCTCTTATAGAGTGCAGGTGAGCATCTGGTTGGCTGTTTCTCTTTTTGTGCGTCTGGATTTTGTTGTTTGGATTTAATGTTTGTATTTTGTTATGGGTGTATGTGTAGATCGTGGATGTCAGTCAGGTGTTGGATGTGATGAATCAGTCAAAGAGGAAGGAGCTTGTGTGGCCGGATGAGAGCATGAGACTGAGAGCCGGACGGAACTTCTGGAGAGAGTGGTGCCCCCTAGAGGGCATGGAGGGTCACGTGAGTGCATCACCCATTCTACCATTTCATATTATTTTTCAAAATATATTATTTTTTTATCTCATCTGTAGGTGGTTCATCGTTGGGTGCCTTGCAGCCGTGACCCGGTTAGTCGATCTCACATCGATAAAACCATCCTGCTGGTACAGGTGGAAGATAAACTGGTTCCTATTGTTGAGACTGGAGTAATTGAACTGGGGGCAGAGGTGTGAGGACACACATGCTTTTAATGTCAGGCCTCCGCACGTGCCGATGGACAACAATCCACACTCCTTCTCAGCTGCTGATCAGGGCGCAGGAAGCCAGGGAATTGTGCAAAAGGAAAAAATACACACACACCCTGCAAGAAGCACACTTGCTAAAATCCGGACAGAAAGCTGCCTTGCTCCGTGTTTCTCGGATATGCTGCATGAGAGATCAGCTCCTGTAAACTTTTCTCTCTCTCCGTTTCTCCTTTATGAGCAGCAGTGGTCTCATTCTGTCTTTAAGTTTCTATGCATCTCATCAGCTGTCTGTAAACACATGCAAACACGCAGGGAACATTGAGACATGCTTGATACAGTACACACAGAGAAAAACGTTTTTTATTGCAACTACACTTTAGTTTTATTTTGTATTTTCTGCCAAATTAAGTCAGGGGCAGTGTTGCCCTGGAAATGCAGTGAGTCAGACTGTGTTTAATAGCTGCCAAGATAGACGGATGAGGATGGTGAAGATGATCCAATGGGATCTCATACAGACCACCTTTATCCCCGTATATTTTGTTAAGGATACATTTCAAAACAGAGACAGGTGTTATGAGAAACTTTAACTTGCACTATGAGGTGTTTTTTTTTTGTTTTTGATTTGCAGCTGTGCACTACTCTCTTAGATCACACATTATTTATTCCTATGCGGTTTGAATCGCTATGGTTACCGATGCCTTTGGAATGATAAATGCGAAATCATAGACACATTCTATTTCTGCCATTTTTTCTTGAGGACGGAGGTGGTTTTTACCACATGTAGTTATGTATGAATATATATATATATATATGTGTGTGTGTGTCTGTAAAAAGATTTGGCTTTGAATATTTATTATTGTATTTACATTTTGTTATATTGTTTTTCATTTACTGGACAAATAAAGATGCATAAATATAAAGAACCATCGATTTAGCGTATAATACACTGTATGAGTGAATGATGAATGCAAGTGCAATGTCATTCTCATAAATCATAGTTCATCTTAGTTTAGCTCATATTCATGTGATGTGAGGGTGAAGGTTGCTATCCATGATGAGATCATCTGAGGATTTCTATCTTAACATGTTTATTGATGAACGAATGAATGCGCGTTAGCTGATCAGTAATGCTTTGATTTTAGTGGTGACGCGTGTAGGCTGCCATAATCCATATTGAAATATTTTTATAAACTTCTTACAGAAATGAAACGATTCTAAATTAATGCATTGAAAGAATGGATATAAATAAGTGAATAATAAATTTACTTTACTTAAATTTAAGAAAGCAATTTTTATAGACTAATTCTGCTGTTAGGAGTTAGATGGCTAAAGATTTTAATATAGTTATGAACAGCAGGAAGTCATGTATTAGAATATTTTGAGGGAAATTTTTAGTTTCAAACATATTAACAGATGTGCACACCTGCAAAACTAGTTAAAAAAGAAAAATGTTCAATATTAATCTAAAGGAAACAAGTTTAAAGAATTAAAAATAACTTTGTTGTGATGCTCACAAAAAAAGTAACTTCTTAAAATAAACTCCTAATTAAATCAAATTTCAAACTAAAAAAACTGAAATCAATTTCCAAACTAAAAAAAATGAAATTAAGAATGAATCCGTTTAATAGCTACTTCCTCAATGAAATTTAAGTAAGTGTACATTATTGTAGTGGCTGGAGGAAGAAACTCCGAAATCAATGGACCAATTTAACACGACAGGTATCAGATCTGCTTCTACCTCAAAATTAGACAAAGCACTAAATACAGCTGCTTGCCTTGAAGACGCGTTGTATCATGACAATGCTATTTCTCTCATGACTACTGTAAAAATGAAACAGCGGTCATATGACAATCGGATGACCTGATCATGTGCAGTCAAATATTCTCCAGATCTTTAGAACAGGTGTCAACTGTAAAGCTTCTTTATGAGAAACTCCAAAAAATTGGAGGTTAAAACTGGTTAGTAAATCCCCTCACACCAATGGCATTTCCCCGGAACTTTCCTTATGGTAAAACACCATACTAGTCAAATTACTGACAAACCACAACAAAAGTAACCCTGAAACTGATTTCATATTCGTAAATGATTCGTTGTTTTGTTTTCTAGCGAAACTCATGGCACATGACCGAACAGTCACGCGGTCAGTAGAAGCTCCGCCCAGGCGGAAATAAGAAAAAAATGATTGGC
The DNA here is from genome assembly GCF_024868665.1 of Triplophysa rosa. Classification (NCBI taxonomy): domain Eukaryota; kingdom Metazoa; phylum Chordata; class Actinopteri; order Cypriniformes; family Nemacheilidae; genus Triplophysa; species Triplophysa rosa. The sequence goes on along the minus strand of NC_079898.1, from coordinate 20,924,095 downwards.
TGGCGAGCCGAGACGCTTAACGCTGATTGGATGCCGCTGCGAGTCCGTTGCAAGGTTTTGGATACTGCGCATGCGCCTCAAGCAAAACGCTAGTAATAAAAGCGTCCCGTAGATGCGGGTCATGTATGCTGGCAGTGCGTAAAACAAAAGGTAAGTGCACATCAACAGTTAATGTTTTTATTTTTGTAATAAGCTTGTGGAGATTGTTTGTAGCTTTTACTTGTGTTGCGTATAATCAATAGCCTGGAAGAAAATAAATATTTATGTACGCGAGTACAGATAAAATGGCCTGGTGTTATTATAGCCCTTATTTCCTTGTTCGAATATAGGGAATACGACACTCATTCCCCAGAAATATACCATAAACATCATGGTCACTAGGAAAAACCTACAAAAAATGTTATTTGTAAAGATAAAAAGAGCAGAGAAATTATTTGTTTCTATTCTGGTATAACTCAAAAGGATAAGACCGTTTCAGTCTTACTGTAAACAGTCTTACTCAAAGTTCAGTCTGACTGTAAAAGCCAAGGACATCTGTTGACCTACAGATAACACACTGTATGTCAAAGTGATTGGCTGACTTTAGAAGCTTAGTGTATATACTATAGCACTGACGCAATATGTGTTGAATAAAAAATAGTGCATTACAAATGTAAACGTATCTGCTATATAGTTACATCAGGCATTCAAATTTGTTGCCTTTTAAAGGAAGTATGAAATTAATTCTGTGCATGTTATTCTTATATTAGTAAACTGCAGACATGACTCCACTGACAGTAAGCATTTTTGGCCTCATCTTGAGTTTGGGACTGGCAGTGAGCGCTTTTCCTGCCGAGCAGCCTGAAAATGGAAAGCACTGGGTTGTCATTGTGGCTGGATCCAATGGCTGGTACAACTACAGGCATCAGGTGAGAGCGCATTGGATTTTTCCATCAACTAGAATGACTGTGTATTAGTTGTCCTAACTATAATAGCGTTACATGCTTCTGTTTTTGTATATGGATAGGCTGACGTTTGCCACGCCTATCAGATTATCCACAAAAATGGAATTCCAGATGAGCAGATTGTGGTGATGATGTATGATGATCTGGCAAAGTCCCCTGAGTGAGCATTACCTTTATTTTTTTCTGAACTAATGGTATTAAAACCTGGATAACATTTAGAACCCACATTTGAGCTTTGGAAGAGATAATGCATGACCTGGGAAGTTGCTTTGTTCTTTTATCACTGTTGGGATTTTGAATGAAGGTTATATTATTCCAGATTGCGGAAAATGTACCATGAGGTGTTTGTCTAAAAATGTAGGCTTTGAAAATAAATGTTTCATTTCAACTGTGACATTTTATCGTTATAAATTATTTATGTAGGTCAAGTGTTTATTAACTGATGAAGGAAGACGATTGGTTTTTAATCTTTGGATGAATCACATGGTGTCATGGTCAATCTTTAACCTAAGAAAAAGATAGGGTTGTGTTTTTTAATATGATCCAATGACAATTCAAATCACAACACGAACATACAGTACAGAGTTTCATATGACTATATTTGTGTCCAGTAACCCTACTCCAGGAGTGGTCATAAACAGACCCAACGGAACCGATGTTTACAAAGGAGTGCTGAAGGACTACATTGGTGATGTGAGTCGTTCGACTTCTACATCTGAGATTTGATGATAAACCGTGTGTCATCCATTTATTGTAGGGCTGTGTATTGGCAAGTGCCTCCCGATACAATACATATCCCAGTAGATGGGTCACGATACAATATATTGCTATGTATTTCGATATGATAACATTTGCGATATATTGCAATACTTTAAATAGAAAATGTAAAAAGTAGAGCTAGAAATACAACATGCTGTGCACCAGCGGGGGTTATCTGTAAGGATAAGTGTAAAAACATCCCTTACCTCTGCAGAGTGGCTATGATGTGTGATGCATGGACCTTTAGATCAGAGGTTTGGGTTCTCAAACTGTGGATTGCACCCCTCAAGTGGGTAGCACAGGGGAATAAGGTGGATCACGCAAGTCACTTGGTTGTTGTGGTGCATTACAGTTAAAACAATGAACATGGGCAGTATAAAACCCCTGGTTCATCCGTGCTGTAAATGTGCTGGTGTCACATCCGTGAAAGCACAATAAATGTCATTGTTACTTTTCTTAATAAACTTTTTGTCTAATGCACTGAAGTAGCCAAGTGACTTGTGTCATGACTTGCGAAGCTTACAAACAGCATTATTTTACATAATTCATTACTCCATTACTTTCGCCATGCTCGCTTCCACTTACTTTTGGCCGTATGTATATGACATGATTTAAAAAGAAATATCGATAGTAGAGGTATCACTATCGATACACTATTGAAAAAAAAAATTGCAATAGTTACATGTATCGATATTTTTGCACAGCCCTAATTTATTGATATGCTGTGTATTCGTGATTCAGGATGTGACTCCTCAGAATTTCCTGGCCGTGTTGACAGGCAATGTCTCCGCTGTGAAAGGAGGATCTGGGAAAGTGCTGAAAAGGCAAGTTACCATAGCAACCGACAGAGTTGGGGTTGTGTGTGGCTTGCGTGTCTGCAACATTTATGTTAGTATGTAAATTAACTTAAAGAGTACATAACATGAGATCATGAAAATTACATTTCATGCAGTGTGTAATGTTTCCGTGTTTGAAAGCAGTCTGCCAAGTTGTAAATCCGAAGGTGAATGAATAACAGTCAAGAAGTAAAGTAATAATAACTGCCTATTATTACGAAATAATAGTGTTTTTACACATTCTATGTACATAAACTTAAATAAACCAAAGTAGGACCTTAAAGAAACCCTAGTTATGTACACTTTAAGTGGCATTTTAGTGTTTTCCTCCTTCAGTTACTGTAAAATCTCAAATAAAATGTTTGTGTATCTGTTTGTGCATGCTGAGTCAGATATGCCGTTCAACAGGTCTTGTGATGTTTCAACATGTTTTTCTGTGTTTCTTCCTCCTGGCAGTGGTCCAAATGATCATGTGTTTGTGTATTTTACTGATCACGGAGCACCAGGTCTGCTAGCCTTCCCTAATGATGATGTAAGCACTTTCCACTTCCTGTGCACATTTCACTGAGCCAGATCCTTTCAGCCTCTGGCACACACATTACAGTGGGGTCCAAACATCTTAGAACACTTGTGAAAATGTATCTGTTTCGCGAATCTAATATTTAAACTATACAGTAGTTAATCTTAAAGGTCCAGTGTATGGAAAATCTAGCGGTGAAGTTGCAAATTGCAACCAATGGCTCACTGACTCCACCCCTTCCTTTCGAACCATCATGGCAGCTGAAACAGGATTAAGATGTTGTCACGTTTTTACTTCTTTGCCGAAGGAGATAATGTATTTACCAAACGCGCTCTGTAGAGCAGTTTGTCTCTTTAGGGCTACTGTAGAAACAACATGGAGAATTCCATGTAAGCGGACCCGTGGTGTATGTAGATAGAAGTGGCTCATTCTAAGGTAATAAAAACAGCTATACAGCTCTGAAGACATAGTTATGTATATTATGCGTCTATGTCAATAGATCCTCCCAAAAATAACACATTGGACCTGAAAGCTTAAAAAAAAGATATTTTTAATGATCCCAAACCTTTGCTTAAAAGGTGGTCGACTTTGCTTTTTAAAATGTTCTCTAACTTTTTTCTCAAGCTGGGGTCCATCATAACGGAGAACTAGTGTTTCTTTACAATACGATTAGGCTTTTGCGTGCAATGTCAGCAATGGGTCAGCTGACATTAAACGATGACTCAGAAGGTTGCTACGTTGACAACTTTACAGTAATTGTGTCTCTAGAGAGGTTGAAGTGAAATGGTTTCACTTTTCTATAACTGACATGTGACCGTGAGTTTATGCAGATGTTTTACATTTAACCGTTAATCATATTAATCATACAATGTCTCTGTCATTATTTTAGCTTCATGTTGATGACATGATGGCTGCCATCAAGTACATGCATACCAACAAAAAATACAAGAAGGTGACTGTTACACATGTTCTTTCATTAATATTTGATTCTAAAATGATCTCTGAAGCATGACTTCTAAACATCTCTCTCTCTCTCACACACACACACACACAGATGGTGTTGTATATTGAGGCCTGTGAGTCTGGCTCTATGATGAAGCCCCTGCCAGTTGACATTAATGGTGAGTTTGTCTCACATCATTGCATATGCTGTGTGTGAATCGTACAGTAGTAACAATCGTTCCTTGATCTGTCTCAGTTTATGCCACGACTGCAGCCAATACTCATGAGTCCTCGTATGCCTGTTACTACGATGAGGCCAGAGACACATACCTGGGAGACTGGTACAGCGTCAACTGGATGGAGGACTCAGACGTGGTTAGAATACACACACATCACACACTCACTACTCATACTAGACATAATATTCCTAAAATATGTTTTATATGATGTTGTGTTTGATTTGATAGGAGGATCTGAGCACTGAGACATTGGCTAAACAGTTTAAGATCGTAAAGGCCAAAACCAACACCAGCCACGTGATGCAGTATGGAAATAAGGTATTGGGCAATTATGACTTGCATAGCTTCTCACAGCATTTATCTCTGTGGGAAATTTGTAGTGCTTCATCACTGTGATAAGCAAGTATCTGATAAAAGCAGAAAGGCTGGTCTAGTCAGTATCTGCATAGCCTGGTAAATTCCAAACGTAACCAATTTTGTGTGTGTTGCAGACGCTATCCCATATGAAGGTGGTTGCCTTCCAAGGTAACAACAAAGGTGGCGTTGAGATGGGCGAGCCTGTATCTTTGCCTGTGATTACGGAACATGACCTCATGAGCAGCCCGGATGTGCCACTTGCAATCATGAAGAGGAAACTCATGAAGACCAACGATATCGATGCTGCCCACGCTCACCTGCAGGAAATCAAAGCACATCTGCAGGTATGAGACGCTGCCGTGTATCGGTCACTCTATGATGGGTATGACAAACTGCTGTTTTGTGAAATGAACAGAGGGAATGAAACCATGAGAATTCAAAAAAATTGAGTTTGGTTTTATAATGGTGGTAAGCAAAATTATAAGTTGCACCTTTTCCATTAATCCCTGAAATGTTTTATTGTTTATGAAAAAAAACCATTTGTTTTGTTGGATGTACTTCTTTTTGCATGTGTAGGTGCGGGAGCTGCTTGCCAACACCATGCGTAAAATCGTGGAGCATGTGGTACAGGAGAAAGAAGAAGCGCAGAATTATTTGGATGGGCGTGAAGACCTCACACAGTATGAATGTTATAAAACCACCGTCAATCACTACAAGCAACACTGCTTCAACTGGCACCAGCAAGAGGTACAAAAAGTAATCTTGGGGTTTTGTGTCGTGTGATTTCTAAGAATCTAACCTTTGAACCCATCTGCACCTTTTGCGGATTATTTATACAAAATAAATTGACACGTTAAAAACCCCTTTATCAACTTTAGGAAGCCTATAGCATTTAACTTTGTTCCACTGTGTGTTGCAGTATGAGTATGCTCTGAGACACTTGTACGCTTTAGTCAACATGTGTGAGGGTGGATACCAGGCAAAGAGGTAAAAACACATTCTTCACATTTTATCTTTCCAAATTATTTTAGAGCTTAGTGTCTAAAATAACAACTAAAAATCGATTAGCCTTTTTTCATAACGCAATGGCGCCCCCTGTCAGTAGTAGCTGGTATAAACAGTTATCTTGGGGGATGTGAATGAAAGTTTGATATTTTATCTATGATTTAGAATCCCATTTTAATATTTGTCTATTCTAGCAGAATCACAATGGCCATGGACCATGTGTGTTACTTCAGACAGTAAACATGTGAACTTGAGGGCTTGTGTCGGATGAACTACACTTTGCACACATGAATCTGGTCATGGGGAAATCTCTATCATCACACTGCAATCTCATGCTAGCTTTGGTTTTGATTATTGATTATATGTTTTCGAAGAATTGCACTTTTAATTTTTTATGTGAATGTTTTACTTGCTTTTATATTTTACTCTAAAGAAAGACGTTGCCCTGTGACTCCTGACAAACCTAATGGACCAATACCATTTTTTTATTCTGTGAGAACTTTCTACATTTCAGTTACTTTATTAATGAATATGTTTTAAGAGCGTGTAAACCAAACTATTTAAACATCTAGAGAATGAATGAGGATGTCCTACACGATATCGAATGGCTGCGATATCGTTTAAAACTACTTCAATCCATTTAAATGAATACTAGATAAAATGCATTGTGTAACACGATGCACTTTAAGATTACGTTTTAAGGTCATGACTCAAGTCTGAATTATGAATCTATAATAGATTTTTGTTGTTGTTGATCAGCTTGGTAACAAAGCCATGACAATGCCCAATAAAAACAAACTCAAAGATGTATTGGTTATTGACTAATACATTAAGTACAAACCAACTTATCTACCTGAAACCTGTGGTCATACTTAAGAAGAAGTGTCTTAAATGACTGAGATCAGCTCTGATGGGAAACAGCTGCAGTTTGAGTAGCTAATGAGCAGGTTTGTTCTGTGTAATGGCTGTGGTGTCAGGCTGGTCATTATGTCAAGTACTCTCCACTTAGAGAAAATTTGAGCCTCAACCCTCTGAACTAAAGGTGGTATGTTTGCTAGATTTAGGCCTGGTTTCATAGACGAGGCTTATTTTAAATCAGGGCTATGCCTTAGTTGGATTAGGATATTTGAGTCACTTTTATAAAAATGCTTTAGAAAGAAACATTACCTATGTGCATCTTTAGACAAAACAATAGCACTGACATATTTTACGATATGTTAGGGCAAGTTATTTTCAGATCAGACAGCTCAAACATTCATTTAAGTCTGGGACTAGCCTTAAACCTTGTCTGTGAAACCGGGCCTTAGCTTTCTGAAAGCAAGTTTGAACTGGTGACAAAGTAGGCTAAAACTGCTGTGAAACAATACACTGATCTACAACCAGTCTTTCTGTCAATATATATTATGTTAAGCAGTATATTGTCATTTGATTATAAAAATAAACCGGTATTGAGTGGAGTTTTGAATGTTTCTATATTATTTTAGCCCTTGGTTGTTTCAGGCAATGGTTGGGTCAAATACAGACATTTTCTAGATTAATTTAACCCAGATTTTGAGTTTGTCCCTTTTTGACCCAGCATGGGTTGAAAATAACCCAGCATTTTTCAGAGTGTATGCAAATTGAGACATGGGCCAGGAATAAAGAGTAATGCTGTAAAAATATAGTTTAGACACATCAGTACACTGTAAAAAACAACGCAATTCAGTACAAAATTTTAAATGGAGATAAAACAACTGTAAAATCGTAATATGAAGGATCTTTGTTATAAACATATATAATACACATTTTATAAGTTATGAATCAAGCATAAGCATCTTTTTTAGCAGGTGGGTTGGCTCATTTGAGCCATTTTTAATTTTTTTATTACAAAATGATTTTCTAGTTAGGTTTACTGCATGTTTGTGAAATGACACTGACTGGTGTATTTTCTAATACCTTTGTAGATATGGACAGGAAATTATGTCAATGACCCACGTATCTTTTATTATTCTTCTAAAAAATGAAAAAAGATCAAACAAAGTTTGCATAGCTGTTTGGTTAAATTCAGCTCAAATGCTTTTCTCATCTGTTCATCCTTTCCTATTTTTTGTTCCCAGAGCTTTGACCTGTTAAAGCAGGTGAAGACTTGAGTTACATAACATGTTGTTGGCAAACAAGTTGCTCTGTAAAAAATTTTTTAAAGAAAATAATCCATCCATTATGCTTATGTACTTTCAATGAGAAAGGCCACTAGTGTCTTATGTAATATTTTATATGTCATTGTCTGATCTTTCATTACATCTGATTCAGCAGAAGGTGTGTTCAGGTGTGAAGTGGTGCTTACTGGTTTGCAATTCAGCCACCCTGTGAGGCGAGATAACTTTAGTTAGGCAGTGCCCCTTAAAATCCATTACACCATGTGTCTTTGTGTGAGAGAGTGTGTTTGGCTACTTGTATGTGATAGACAAGTATGGTGAAATGTGAAGTATAATCTCCACTATCTGAAATGCTCATAAATCTGTCGAAAAATGTTTTGCTGTATAATTTGATGACTTTTGAAGAGATAATTCTCCCACTCATTAACCCTCATGTGATCCTGTATGACTTCCGCCATGGAACACAAGGTAACATTGGTAACCACCAAACAACATTGGTCCCCTTTGACTTCCACTGTATGGACACAAAATCACTAAGAAATTTCTCAAAATGTCTTCTTTTCCGTTCCACAGAAGAAATGTTTTGGACCATGTACGGGTGAATAAATAATGACAGAATTTTGGATGAACTGTCCCTATAATGTGAGGGTTAGATTTCGGGTAAGGGTGCCCAATCAACTGTCCCGCATAGTTTAGCCCCAACCCTGATCAAACACACCCGCATGTAATTTCCAAATAATCCTGAAGACCTTGATGAGCTGGTTTCGGTCGATTTGGGCTGGAGCTAAACTCTACAAGACAGTGGCTTTCTAGGAGCAGGATTGGACACCTCTGATATGCATAACCAGGCACAGATATGATATGCATATCCAGGCAAGTGATGATTCGTGATAAGTAAATCTGGTAAAAATGGTTTGGCAATCTCAAATCAGTACATTTCACAAAACAGGAAATTAGACTCACCAGTACAGCGGTTTTCACAAGATTACAATGTTCAACATGGTGGGATTTTGTTAAAACGTGTAACTCCATAGTCATCAATATGACTGTGGGGAATGACGACGTGTTGCAGTGATGCCAAGTCTGGCACAATTTTTATCGGATTAAATAAAATGTGATGTTTAATGTTTACATGCAAAACAACCTGCTCTTTTATCAGGATCTAATTATTAGGATGTTTTTAATTTACAACACATCCCACTATGATGTGGTAGGTGATGACTAAGTATAGCCATAGCAATACATCCTGTCTCACTCATTAATGACATAAAAGCAACACACCCTTTGATCAGTGTTTTATGTTATCACTAAACCAGGATGTTTTTAAGTCTAGATTTATTTTGTAGCCACGTCGTGGCGCTACAGAGCAGTCGAGATGTCGAAGTGCTGGAAACTCCCTTCTAATTCTCACCTGGAGCCTCTTCAGGATTAAACAGCGAACAGTATCTCACCCCAGAGGAGCGCCGTCTGTGAAGACTGATCCCTGAGTGCTCACAGTGCCACTTTCCATGGAAGAAACGTTTTGTAGAAACACTGGAATATTGCGGAAATGTCTCACCTGAACTTCCCACAGCAGATGCACGTGGACTGTCCGATGTAAAAGACTTTACAGCGCCTAACAAGGAAACGGACGGATCCAAAAACTAAAGAGGTACTTTAACAGCCCTGCTTAATCTACCCATATGACATCGCTTTTTTATTTAGTTTTTAGACTTTTAAACGCTGTGTAAGGCATTTGAATAAACATTTTTTAAAACAATAAATTAAAAGAACTTGCTCATAGCGAGTAACAGTGAGTTTTGTCAAATTAAAAATTAAGTGCTAAATCTGATTGGTTCGTTACGAAAAACTATTTTCAGTAGTATGCGTGCGTCTTTCTCTTTCACTTTTTTATATTTTTGTTAGTTATCTGTCAATGCCATATTCAGTCTCTCATATACAGATATATTACATACGAACTTTTATATAATGTCACAAAAATGCGCGCGCTCGTGGAGAGACGAGTCGTAGACGCTTCACCTTGAGTGGGTTTGCACATTAACCTGAATCAGATAGAGGAGACCTGCAGGGGTGAAGAGGAGGAGGGAGACAGAATGACTCCAAACACCTAAAGAACACAAGGGCTGCTGTTGATCATGGGTGACCTGTGGGAGAGAGAGAGAGAAACGGAGATTGTAGGTATTGTTGATTTTTGGGTGTGCCTCTGTACCCGTCAGGCTGCCATGCATGGGCTTGTTTCTGTAGAGATTCCAGATCAGTTGCGCAAGTGTGTGCAGAAGCTGGAGGTGTGTGTGTGTGTGTGAACATGTTTTTATATCCCGGTGGGGTCCTAAACCTGAATGCACACCAACCCATGGGCAAAAAAGCTTATAAATTGTACAGAACAATATTTTTAAAAAATCTGAAAATGCAAAAAGTTTTCTATGATCTTTAGGTTTAGGGGTTGGGTTAGGGGATAAAATATACAGTTTGTACAGTATAAAAAACATTACGCCTATGGACTGTCCCCACCGAGATAGTAAACCAGACATACGTGTGTGTGTTTGAGATTGATGGAAGCCACATCACTGCCTTAATGTAGGAAAATATGGATGGAAAGGAAATATTACATTGATTTAGTGTTTTTTTGTTTGTTTGATTTATGGCTGATTTGCTTTTGTGTGATGTAAATCTGTCATACACACCCTGCTTTGATGTTTGTATGGTTTTGCACATATCTCAATAGCCACGTGGTGCGGCCAGAGCTGGATGGTATGGAGGTGAGTTGTTTATAAAATGTGGGCTGGTGTCTTTTTGCAGTAACCCAAAAAAGTCTACATCATTCGGACATGATTATTCGCATTAACTTTGATTGCAGGTTCCCTGAGATTTTTTCTGAAAATTGTCTGTTTAAACTTCCTTCCACACTTCTGACAGACACAAGCGTGTGTGTGTGTGTGTGACCTCTTAAAGGGATAGTTCACCCAAAAATCAACTTTGTGTGATTTTTTTTTTTTTACTCGCCCACATGACGTTAAACATGTTTAGAGAACTTCCGGCGTCTTCGGAGCACAAATAAAGATATTTAGGTGACATCCGAGAGCTTTCCAGGCCTCCTCATTGAAACCATGGTGTCCTAGCGGCTCAGTTGAATTTTTTTGAAGCGACAATGCTTTATGTGCGAAAAAACAAACCAAAATACTGACTTTAATCGATATATTCTCCTCTGTCTTGTCAGTGTATGGCGCGCGTTCATGAGAGCACTTCTTCTTCATCTTTTTCTTGGACCGGAGCACTTTGACGCATAAGTAAACGAGTAAAAAATCGTACTATCCCTTTAAGGCAAATGTTGGATTTGTGATGGTTTTCCCACGCTGCTGTTGTTTTATTCTGGGAAAATTAAAACAGGTTTTTCATTGGCAACTGATGTGAGATAATGTGACTGTCAATTGCCTGGTTTTGCTTCTGGGCACCATGGTTGTAAGGTAAACCTTAGAAACCTTGGGCACATCAGATCCATAACCATTGGTCACATTGATCACTGTGATAATTTAATCAACAGCTTTTAGCACTTTGGTGTGCTTTTGTGGAAGAGCTTCTTTGTAAAGGGCTTGACTGTGTAGTTTTGATCTTTAATCTAAAATACTTGATGATGGTTAATCTGCCACTTGATCATTATATAATCAGCAATATTACTGGCAAGGCTAATTGGGAGTGATACAGGTTTGCATGGGGATAAATGAGAGAGAAAGATCATGTTTTCTTACAATGTCTGAGTGAGAGAGACATAATGGAAAAAGTGAGATGTTTATGGATTGTGTAGACAGTTTCAGCGGCAACAACATAAACGAAAGTAGGGATTAGGGATAGTTTGCCCAAAAGTGAAAATTCTGTCATCATCTACTCATCCTCAGGTTTTTCCAAACCTGTATAAATTTCTTTGTTCTGCGGAACACATATGAAGATATTTGGAAGAATGTCAGTAACCAAACAGATCTCACCCCCATTTACTGCCGTAGTAGGGAAAGTAAATACTATGGGAGTCAGTAGGGGATGTGATCTGTCTGACATTCTTCCAAATATAGACTGATCCAACAAACACAGACTGGAAATAAACTTCAGGCAAAGTGTGTGTGTCCAATGAAACCGTCTATAAGGATGATAGTGACAGTTCTGGGTTGTATTTAAGTGAGATTTTATAGAGAAGAATGACGAGGTATGAGAATGAGGTATTTCTGTGTTTTCAAAGGAATCGATAATGAAAGCGAGACCGTTGTGGATTGATGGTCTTACAAAATATGTGACTGTTCTTAAATGTAAAGCACTGTAGGTTAATAATGTAAATGGAAACATTGTAAGTGTTCAGTCTTGATGTTGTTCAATATGAAAAGATTCCTGGTATAGGGATAGTTTACCCAAAAATGAAAAATAGAGAGATAGATGAAGAATGTTTATAACCGAACAGTTCTGGGCCACTATTGACTGCCATAGTGGGAAGAAAAACTACTATAGTAGCCCCAGAATTGTTTAATTTCCCATGTTCTTCAAAATATCTTCTTTTGTGTTCAACAAAACAAAGAATTGTATACAACTTTAGGTTGAGAAAACGTTTGGATGATCTACCCCTTTACGGTCCGAGCGTACATCCATCAAAACAAAACATTAGTAATCAAAAGGAAAACAGGATGAGAGAAGACAACAGTGATGGAAGGAGAGGTGGAGCTAGAGGAGGAACCCACATGAATTATACAATTATCAGTCTTTCAGGAATGCTGTTCCTGCTCTCAACAAGCTGCTGCAATACTCCCGAACACAAATACACACAGATACAGATCACATCAAAACGTCATGGTGATAACATTAGAAGGAAACCTGACATGAGACCTCTGAAGTTTGGAGGTGAAATCATGATTATATTTCATCATATAAAAATATGTTCCTCTCCAGGGGATTTATTTCACGTCACACGGATATCTAATATAAAATATACCCCGGGTGGTCTTCTCATATTCATGTGTGTGTGTGTGTGTGTGTGTGTCTGTGTGTCTATTGCGCTAATGTTCTGTAATAGTAGCTGTCAGGGAAAACAGCCACTCCCATGCGGACACTTAATGTGCAGTTAGCATGTCCGCTATCAGCACTTTACTCCGTCTGTTCCTCACGACGATCAGCAGACTCGAGTGGCACTTCTCCTCAACACTTGGAGTAGAATTACAAATGTTTTGACTTGGAAACACAGACAGAACTGAAGAAAACACTTTGAGACAAACGTAGTGACGTTGCACCTAGTTTGCGCATGTAATGCCTCAATTGTAAGCCATTCAAGATGCATCACTTATGAGTAAACGTCTCATCTCTTAGACTGGAAAACCCCTCTGTAGGAGGTGTGTGGGAGCGAATGACAATCCCAGTCTGTACAATCCCTCTGGTAAACACTGCCATGTAAAAACTCAAACATGCTGCAGTTTACAGTCTACGCCACTCAGTTCTGCGTGTGTGTATGAGAGTGTGTGGGACTGCAGCTTTCCTGGTTAATACCCCTCAGGCTTTTTATCTTCCAGATTTCCTGTAACCCACATGAACACAGACACACGGCCTCACCTGCGCCTCTGCTGCAGCGTATGCAGGTGTGCTAAGCCACGTGTCATTCTCCTGAGCTTACCTCAGATAGTGTGACACAATATGCACTTTATTGTGTAATAGTGTATTTCATAATTCCATTTTTAACGTGACAAATAAGACGAATTATCTGCCTCAATGTTTAACATCTTGACTCATTTTATGAATCCACTACCTAAGAGTTAAGATGTTTTTAGTCTTTTGAGGTCATGTGACTACTGCTAAATCTCATTGGCTGTTCTCTGTATCTCGCAATTAAACATGCACAATAGTCACATGACACGCGATGACCAATGAGATTTACATTATCGACAGTGGCGCCATTTTAACTTGCCTCGCTGATTAATACACGTTGCATCGATCAATAAGCTAAAAATATGTTATCCTTTACCCAAAAGTATTCATAACCCAATGGAGTCATTAGTTTAGTTTAATGGTGGATGTGCTTTTTGGAGCTTTGCCATGTTGACCCCTATATAAGATGATAACGTGACAGAATTTTATGTTAATTGTTTGTTTTCAAGTGAAAAAGACATTGCATGATGGGCAGTAAATTATGAATCGGTGTTCAGATTTGGGTGAACTATTAATCTAAAAGTAAGAATTCTGTCATCATTAATCAACCTCTATGATTTTTTCTGGTGAGACTTAAAATATTTTGAGAAATGTCTCGGTGGTTTTGTGTCCGTACAGTGGAAGTCAATGGGGCCAATGTTGTTTGGTTTCCCACATTATTTAAAATATCTTCTTTTGTGTTCTGCTGAAGAAAGTCATGCAGGTTTGGAATGAGGGCGAGTAAATGATGAAAGAATTTTCTTTATTGCGTAAGCTATAATAACCTATTGGGTGATGTGTATATGGCAGTAAGCAGAATTCAGCCTGTTAGCCTTTGCTTTTTCCCCGTGTGTTTGCGCACTTTTATCTGGGAAGGAGGCATCTGTGCAGGGAGTCTAATTGTTGAAATGTTGTTGTTTTTTAGTGCAACCTTGAATCCGCCCTAAACTGTTACTAGATCACATGACACACAGACACACCTTGACACCCCTGTAGGATCAGCAGTACATTTTTCTCAGGGTTGTGAGAAGTTTCTGTATGGGAGTGTGTAATTGTGCGCAAGTATGCTTGCATATACGTGAGGATTAAAGCTCAGGTTGAACAAAACAGACCTGTGATGTCATGCAAATAGTGTCCTGACATCTATTATAATCATTTCTAATATTACCAAACTGAATGCAAATGAATCATCTGCAGCCTGCAGAAAGCAGGCGGTCTGCCATGTGAGTCTGTGTTTTTAACTTTGCCCCTAGATCAGACTGATGTGATCACGATTTTAAAAAAGTGTATTGAACACGTGGTGCTCGCATGCTGGTTTTATGCTGTTTGTGTCTGTGCGTTTCCATAGCGATGGAATGAGTCAACATGCCGCCATCTGATTGGTCTAGTGACCGGCTGAAATTCTAAACGGAGCTGTGAAGATGTCTGCATCACACACACGCACACACAATGTATCTATCCCCCCACTGTTTATATTAAACGGCATCATTTTCAAACAGTTGACTTTGTGTCTTTATGTTCATGTGACGTTCTGTCCTTTGTGAATGTGTGTATCTCTCTTACATTACTGAAATGACCTCCCTGGGTAAATAGTACATCTGCTGGGTGTGTTTATGCCTGTTTATTCAAGATATCATGCCTGTGTTTAAATGCTTCACACATCGTGTGTGTGTGTGTGTGTTGTGTCAGGGTGTGTCTGTGTGTGAGACCATGTATCAGCAACACTCCATGTCTGTTGTATCTGTGTTTGTGTGTATGTGAGAGAGAGAATTAGTAACTCTCTGTGTGGTGTGTGTGTGTGTGTTAGGGTGGAGCTGATGACTAGGTGTTCAGGAATGGTGCCTGTAGCTCATTGAGTGAGTCTGGTGTAAGATACACACCATTTCAATGAGATCCTGGTCTATGTATACAAACAATTTGTTCTAGGATAACAATTTTACTTGGTTCAGCCATACAAAACAAATACACCCTGTTGTATTCTGGACATCATCTGGACGTTCTATGCACCTGTTAACAATAGGTGTAGGTAAAATGGCCAAACCTCTGTAGCTGTGTGTCGCCAGTCTCTTGCTACGAGGTCTTGGAAGGCGTTCCTAGCTTTGGTTGCTCTAGTAACAGTTAAAAGCAAACCCTGCGGTAACTGACGAGAGGGATGACGTGAGCTCCGCTGCTTTACTCCTATTGGTAGTCACTCCAGAGGTCGCGTTAACCGAAAATTCTCCGTCATTGACAGGGTTTTTTAACAGTAACGGAAAAATCTGAAGGCCGTCTGTCATTTTGACGGATCACAATAAGGGCAATTTGTATCTCCCCGTTTTGTCATTTGCCTTCATTAGAGCGTGATCGTAGGCTACTACCCCTGCCCTGAACACGATCGTGAAGGGACGTGTGTTTCCCATTCATTAGCTTACTTACAATGCCTGGTCCGTTTTGGCAAACGCACGCACGGTCAGCGGAGACTCGTGGTGCAGATGCATCTGTTACAGACCCCCGCATTGCGTTGACAAATGACTGACAAAAAAAAGTCTAGCACAACCTCCGAGTCACTCCCAAAAGACACTCATCATTTGCGTAAAGTTGAGCAAATCTCAACATTGTCGCATCATTCCCACTTCTTGTCGCCAACGGTCATTGTCGCCGGATGTTGCTAAGCTACCATATTGAAATAAATGAGATCATGTCGCTGCTAGTCGCTGGCAGTGTGAACGGGGGCGTACACATTAAAGGGATAGTTTATCCAAAAATGAAAGTTCTGGCACAATTTACGTACTGTACCGTCACGTCCCAATTCTTTGTTCCGTTAAACGCAAAAGAATATATTTTGAAAAAAACAAAACAGTTCTGGCACCGTTGACTATACTATAATAGTGTCAATAATGTCCAAGAACTGAACATTTGGGCACGGTTTCACAGACAAGGCTTAAGGCTAGTCCCAGACTAAAATGAATGTTTGACCTGTTTTACCTGAATATAACTTGCCCAGAAATATCTTAAAATATATCAGTGCCATTGTTTTGTACCAGTAATGGAATTCTTCTAAGGCATTTTTATAAAAACAACATAAATATCTTAATTCAACTAAGGCATAGTCCTGGCTTAAGATAAACCGTGTCTGTGAAACCGGGCCTTGAACATTCTTCCAAATATTAGTAGGTTTAAAACAACTTGCGGGTACAGTAAGTAAATGACATGAGTTTCATTTTTGAATGAACTATTCCTATAAGGTGCATTACAAGGTGTATACAAAAATAATTATGGAAATGTTAATAATATATTTTTTGGATGAACTTTCTTTAAAGACTGGTAACGGGAGTAATTCAGGGTGAAATCATGTCAGCAAACATGACCAAAGATCACGTCATCAGATTTTTACAGGTTCTTATGGCTCAATATATTGTGTTTTTATTTTGTGGCAGTTGGCGTGATGTCATCCGGCCGTGAGTCTGTGGGGGACCTGATTCCTCCAGATATGCTGCAGGTGTTCTTCGAGGAGCGACAGGGGGGCAGAGGCAAACGGGGCAGGAAAAGAAGGGGATCGTTCAGCCGAGCTTTCAAGTGGTTGAAGAGACAGCGTAGGAAAGCCCGCAAAAACACTTTGGAGATACGAGGAGGGCTGCTGGACCCCGGATCACCTCTGGCGTTACCACCAGCTACACTTAACCCAGGTAATACTTCACCATCTGCTCCTGTCACAGAAAACACATGTATTACACACGCTATTTATTTATACAATCCTGTTGTCTTGGAGTTGTGTCTTGTTTACTTGTGAGCCTAGTACTTTCTTTTTCGGAGGAGATTTATGTTTTGCATTACTAATATCTAAAACCAGTTCTGCGTTTTTCATAACATAAACTGGTTCTGTAAGCAAATGTTTCTCAGGGAAATAATGGAAAGAAAAGTGAGACTTTTGTAACTGGTGTTAGGGACATCATTCTGTAATGTTTACTGTACTAAAATGTAACCAGTAACTAAAACTGAATTTTTCTAAATTGTGTTAGGGTTACTATTACAATAAAAGGATAGGCATCAAAATTACACATGTCAGTGATTTTTACAGTTCTTCGGTTACATGTTGGCTTCAATAATAGCAAAGTATGTCAAAACAATACATGATTCCACAAAAATCTTTAAATGTCTAGAAGTTTGGTATCATCTTTCAAATCTTTTGCTCTCTTTCCTTTGCAGTTTATGCTTCTCGCTAATTTCACTTCCGCCTGTTTGTTAACGTAATTTGTATTCCCTTTGTGTGTTTTGGACCAAAAAAGTCTGACATGTCCAGTAACCTTTACACTTCCATCAAACATGAATATATTGAGTGTGTACTAACAGTAGTCTTGGAAATGTTTGTCTTATGTTTATCACAAAGTCACAAGTTTTTCCGTGTTGGAATTTAAACACACAATGAAGATAAAGGTTTGCCTTTGCTGAGGTCAGATGAAGAGCTGTTCGCGTTAACTGTGCGTTTGTGTTAACAGTGCGTTTGTATGTTCGTCTGTCTGTGGTCTAGCTTGGGATCAAAACCAGGATAAATAATGCCTTGTTTCGAGGTTTTGTATGTTTTAAATCCCTTTGTGACCTTTGTGAGACTACACCTCAACTCCACCCATTTAGTGAGACAAGAAGCCACTTAAACACACACAAACGCGCACACACACACTGGTCTGAAAGAACAGATTGTATTTTTCACAATGATCTATATGGTGCGTAACCACAGAAAAATAAACCGTTTTTATGTGATGGCCCTGAGGTAATGGTCGCTACCTGCTGCTGAACATTGTGATGGAGTAGAGATGGATGGATTATTTAGACACCTGCCCTCGACGATCATAAAAATGAAAGTCACTGAGAGAAATTCAGAAAACTGCGTTTTGATTGACAACAGTTTGCATTTAATTGAAACTTAACTAGAGGAAATATGCAGGTGGCTGAGAACTGTTTAGTGAATTAGTGAATTCTCCTTATGCAATAAAAAAACTAAACATTTTCCTATGTATTAACTGTCAATATATTGAATCAATATATACAGTATATTTAATTTAATTTTTTTTGTTCCTGAATGCAGACTTGGATGGAGAATAGCAGTGGGCTTGCTAAACCTTATCGACAGTAGCATGAATGTGTTTCATCATCTTTCTTTGAGTATGTGATGTGATTATTCTGGGTTCTTGAGAATGACCCTCTGTGCTGACTTTTAGAACGCGTCACTTAACTAAATCTCTGTGTGTTTGGTAACTTGATAAGATTATCAGATACTGCTCCCTTCCAATATGGGACACAGTAAGAGTATTGATTTATTAAAGGAGTTTGACTGGGTATATTCCTGAGCTCTATGTGGTCTGTTTTTTGTAGGTTTTAAATAATATTTTGTTTACCCCCCATGCTAGAACTCTCTGCTACAATGATGGGATGTCTTGTGCGGTTGTTTAGTGTCCCAAATCACAGGAGGTCACCTTCAAATTTAACAAATTAATAAAATAAAGTTCATAATCATGCTACAAACATATACAGTATATGTGTGCTTCAAGCTTCAGGTTGTCATAGTGCGGTGTGTGGCTTAGGTTGGAGAGTTTGTCGAAATTCCTTACCCTCAAGTATTAACTTTTAGTGTAAACAATAGCGATAGTACCGGTTATTAAGGCCGTCTTATAAGGAGGTCATACTGGGAACATGCACAATATTGTTTTGTATCCTGTATCCCAGACCTTTCAATATAAAAACATCCAGCGGGATGTGGCCAGTTCAGTCTGAACAAAGAACAGCTACCTAAATCCGACTTTAAAATACTTTCCAGCGTTTTTGACGTCTCCTGTTAGAAGTTGCACACTTGCCAAAAGTTACACGGTTGTGACCTTCTGACTTTCTACTCATCATGAGAAATGTCAGTCATTCCTCGACACACTCTCTGAACACTGTCTGTGAAAGTTTGAGAGATGAGGACAGACAGAGTTTGTGTGTATGTTTGTTTGTTGTTATGAGTGGGTGTGTTTGTGCAGAATTCCAGAATTAGCAAGGAGATTTTGACAATGAACATTTGTGAAGTTGGTAAAACTGGTTTTCTCTTTGGTTTGTGACTAGAACCTAGCTCGGTTACTGTGGACCAGTGTTTCTCAAACTTTTTCTGCCATTCCCCACTTTGGAGGTAGGGGAGGGGACCGAGCCCCACCTATCCCCAATAGCCAAAAACAAAATGGTAATAAACTTTAGGTCCACTGTCTGTCTTGGTTTTCTCTGCTGGTGCCGAATCTCCAGTTTTCTTTTGTGTCACAAACCTCCGACGTGAAATCATTCTTGTATGGTTCCATGTGACAAATTCTTTGCATTCTGATGATGTTTTAAGAAAGGCTTACATTGAAATGTATCGTTGTTTTGTTTTGAGTATATGGTCAATAAATAAAGTAATTAATAGAAATTGGCACAAAAATGACTAAATTTCCACCCGTTTGTCACGCCCCACTTGTCAGGTCTCTATTCCCCACCAGTGGGGCCCGCCCCACACTTTGAGAAGCACTGCTGTAGACCCATTCAGTATGATTGGCGATTTTATTCTTTGTCTCTAAAAGTTATGTGGCTTTTGAGTATGTGCAACGTCCTTTATAAGGTTTGTGTATTTGGCATTTTTAAGCCACAAACTTGCATGTTTTAAAATAAACTTTTTATTCAATTACAGATGGATTTCGACTGTACACCTGATCCCAAATTGAACTGAACGTTGATCTCTGAATGATCTCAGACAAAGTTTTTATTTTTGGCAGGCAGATTTAGGGCAAAAGCGTATGTTCTAGTTGACATCTCAGCCAGTATAGATTTAAAGAAATAGTTCACCAAAGTTCTCTCATCCCAGATGTATGTGACTTCTTTTCTTTATTTGAGAACAAATTAATAAATATTTAAAATGAATTAAATTATTAAATTTCGGTAATGTTATCTAATGCGTCAACATAGCGAAGTGCCAAAAAGCACATACATCCATCACTAAAACACGCATATGATACTAGTCACAAGACACACGGGAACCAAGCAGATTTGATGTTATCAACCTGCAGTCGTGTTTGAACTTTTTGCACATTTCTATGGTGTAATTCTGTCTGTGTGATTTTAATTCTAAAATTCACCAACACTCCAACCCACTTCCCCTGCAAATTACCTACCATATTTTGACGAACACCGAGGTCCTGTGCGAATCGACATCTCTGTGATTTCCCTAGTGAAAAATAAATATACTAAAATGTATTTGAAATACATTTATTTCATGCTAAGTATACTGCAAATCCATTTACATCTTAGGTCCTTAATGAAAATACACTGCGATTATATTTGTGGTATACTAAATTGGTATACTTAAAGTCTGCTAAATTGGTATAACTAATTTTGTACTTAATATATTTTAATTGTGCAGAAATAGTGCTGAAGTCAAACTAAAGATACATTTAAGTGTATTTGATTGTGCTAAAGTGGAACTATTGCAAGTATGCTTCAGGTACACTTTAAATAGTTTGAATCGAAAGAGTGATTTTATAATTTAGAACAAATTTTTATTTAAACACAGGCTTAATATGAAGAAATGTGCATTGTGTATAAATACCAGTACTCCAAATAAAGTTTAATTATAATTTTATATCAGTAAGTCATGTCAGTAAATATGTTAATACATTTAAAATATACTTAGTATGAAATAAATGCATTTTAAATGAATTGTTTTTTTACTAGGGTTGGCGGGCTCATGTATCCTTTTTCAAGGTTTTTATCCACCGTTTGCGAATAACAGAGGCTGTGTTGAAGTGTTTTGATATTATTTCGGGTACTGGGTCAAATCCATACCTGCCAACACTGTCGTTTTGACCAGGAGTCTCCCATTTTATTATTTCTCATGGAAACTCTCGTAACATTTGAGACCCGTGTTCGGTGATCTTCTGTCCGGTTCGCGATCGCAGATCTCAAATGCTGACAGGTACAGTCATATATCATTATACACCATACAACTATAGGCTATACAAACAATGCCTTGCCATCATATCTGGGAAATAAGTGCGTAAATTTGAGTAAAATCACAGGCTTCACTTATCCAATGCGAATGCGCCACATGAAATACAGATGTGGTGAGGTCATTTCTAAATCACACGAGGTCCCCAGATAATACTAATCCCGTGCAAATAGGGCTATAGTTATGTATATTATATCACATTTCTTTCAATAGATTCTCCAAAAAATTACACACAGCACCTTTAAAGTTTCTTATATGATGGATGTATATGCTCTTGAACTTTGTCATCTGTTGACCTCATATAAGATAACATGATAGAATTTTAATATAAAAAGCATTTTTAGTGTTTAACTGAACCAAGGAGATCATAAATCTGTGATGGCATGAGGGTGAGTCGTTTATGAGAGAATTTTCATATTTAAGGAAACTATTACTTTCATTTTTGCAGCTCTGTGTTTACATGAAAACCAACTGTAGAAAGGAAGGGTTGTGTGTGTAAATATTTTATTAAAGCAATAAGCCTTAAAAAGCAGTGGGTTACCGGGTATTATAAAACGGTCAGTTCTGGTCCTTGATTCTGATTGGCTGAGCCGAGTTCTAAGGCGTTATAAAATACCCCGATTTATAACGGCTGACCGCATTACATAGCCTAAATATCACTTTATTGACTTTATTTTATAAAACCTTGCTATACGCATATGGAATAACCGTTATATAAAAGCAATAAGCCCCGCGAAGCAGTGGATTACAGTGCATTTTGTAACAGCTAAGGGCGTTGTGGAATGACGCAAAGCAGTTTATTTTAAACCGCTTAGAACGCGGCTGACCAGGAATAAGACCAGAACTGACCGTTTTATAATTTGCATTTTTGCATTAAATGTCAGATTGATGATTGCTGTTTGCCTCTTGCCTCAGTGACTGTATCCCTGTTAAGTTCATTTTAGCTATTGCTGTCAAATGACGGAATATTACGTTACTGTTATATGATATAGGTGTGGCAAGCCGAGGTTTTTCTGCCAACTTTCAGAAAAGCAGCAATGACTAAAAATCTGGTTGTGTGGCAGTTAATTAAACTGCAATCCATCAACATGCTTTTAAGACTTTTGTGTGAGCTGTAGTGGAAATTCATTTGTCTTCGTAAACTTAAACTTTTACCATTGTGAAGAATAATGCCTCAGGGACAAACAGACAGTTTGCCCAGAAAGACTAAAGTCCTGTTCCACAAATCCTGCAGCTTCGTGTTTTTATTTTTCTCCATTTACACTGTACGTGCAAACGGCACGATGTAGCAGCTAAAGTTTCGGCGCTGAGCCTTTGCTGATCTTTGCTCAACAAACAAAATGACTATGAACCTGTTCATCAACACAATCTTTTGTATTGTAGGCTTATATGAAGCAACACAAAATAATGGTATGAACTACTTGCACATTTTCACGTTGTTTGAAGTAGACGCCTGTCAGGCTTGATGCAAGTTAGCACAGGTCAGCGACGAGACACATAAACAAATCTGTTTGGTACCATTAAAGGAAGTACACTTAGCAGAGTGGGTTTTGTGTAACTTATATAACATTTAGATATAAATGTGGCACCCCTGGTAAATTAGATTTTATGGTGGTCAAGTTTGTGATTGTCGTTCCACGCTCATTTTATGATTTACAGTTATTGTCAAAAGTAAATTTCAATGATGTAACCCAAAACTTTCTTCAGTTTCTATATAGAGCTGTATTGGTGTTACGCAGTAGAAACTGCCTGTGTTACACTGTTGCTACGCTAACATGCTTTAGGTGCAGTCTGTGTGAAATAGTGACTTCATTTGACAATCATTTCCTAGGTCAAAATATTACATGAAAATGGTCTAGATGACTTCAGGTCACAGTTCTGCCCCCTGCTGTCTAAATGCTGCATGACAGCCCCTTCAACAAAGCTGAGCTGAGCTCCAGGCAGAACACGCTTTACCTGTGGGAGGCAGCTGCCAATGATAAAAAACTACTCTGTGTGTTTATATTACCAGTTTCTGTCAGTCTCTTTAGCACATTGTGTTCCTTTTCTATCCCTGCCTCCATTGCCTACTTTTTTCTCTATTTTGATTTTGTGTAAATTGTTTTATACTTTTTTTATTAATGGAGGTTTTGCTTTTGATAGAGAACTATTACCTAGACAGTGTGTGTGTGTAAGTGTTTGAGACCCCTTGTGGTTGCAGCTGTTCTGACATCTGCCCTCAGCATGTCCATGCATGTCACACTGCTACTTTTATTTGACTTTCTTAGAAGGTTATCAGAATTTAAGACGTGTCTCAACTATAATGGTGATCTTATTCATTGTTTTCAGTACAGAGCTTTTGTTTTGGCTTTTTGTTACTGATGTGCTTCTCAATTCTGATTGGCTGAGCCACATTTGAAGATGTTAAATGTTAATAAATATACGTCTGTGATCACACGTACTATGCTAATAAACATAATTTAATTTGAAAATTTGGTTTACTAATTCTTAGGTGGTCATATTCTTATGATTACTTTGGTAGATATATGATTTTTCTTAATGTGTAAACGTGCCACAAATTTCTTGTATGCTCAGGCATGTTTGGCCAATAAAGATATCTATTTGTATTCTATTATTCTATTTCTATTGGTGTCTTATACATTGCTGTTGCTTAATGTTATGAAAGCACAAGATTAATGCATTCGCATCATCGTGCTTAAGAATGTGCTGCTTCTGGCTTTTTGCTTTATTATACAGTAAATGTTTGCTTTTCTTCCTCGGGGCTGAAAAGGTGACCTCTGTGGTTGTTTAGCTATCTAAATTGCTCAAAATAGTTTCTGAGAACATTTTATCTGTGGTCTGCTTGTCTCCCGACACGTATCAGTAGTGAGACATAAAACCTAAAGTTTATTGAAAACATTGCACAGTGCAGTGTCACGACCAGAGAAGTTTCATTCCTCTTTCAATCACTCTTTCACTTTTGTTCATTCTTATTTTTTTGATGCCCTTTATGAATTAAGAAATTAACGACAAGAAATTGCAGTTAGACTGTGATAGGAGAGCAGAATTGGAGGGTCATATTTGTATGCGTGTATGTGTGAAGAAAGTTTTGAAGCTAAAGTTTACTCCATGATAGCTGCAAGTCATATTGCAATTTGAATGCCAACATTCTTTGCTAATTTAGAAGAATGATGTTCATGCGTTACAAAAATCAAACAAAACCTTTGTATATCTAATTGCTGGTTGTCTCGTTTCATCATGATTAGAGAAGCTGGATCAGGAACAGCAGTCACATATGATATATAGGTAGGCGGGGCTCTCTGGTTGAAGGATGTGTCTTGCATGGTTCGGAGGTACATTGATATGGACTGAGGTTTATACCATTCTGTTTCACTTCTTGCTGACCAGGAATGAATTATATATTAATTAAGTTTGAGATTAAAGGGGAGTCCAAATTTTTTATCTCTATTAAAAAAATATTGTTAACAAGGTTACATTTGACATTACATTTGGCAATTAAGGAGATAAATTACATGTTGCTTTTGATTGATTGACTCATTGAAATCAGTCTTTGTTCTCAAGGTTGAGTAACAAGTTTGGTTTGCCTTAAGCACACCTGTGACCTAGCCATTCCTTTGCTGTGTTTCCCCCTCTCGTGGCAAAAGAGAGTACATGGATTGAAACCAATCTAGGAACATCATCTTTTAAATTCCACAGGCAGAAAACAATACTTTTTTTGTTTGTTTCAGTTTGCCTGACCTGTATAGCTTGCTGACACAAGGCCCACTGTTTTGGGGCAACAGTGCTATCCAACCGAGAAATCGTTCACTTAAAAAATAAAATTGTCATCTACAGGGTTTTTCCTGGCTCAAAATGAGGCGGAGATGGTGCCATCCTGATCTTGTACACACACATAGGCCTACCGTACCTTTAAGTGGCTTAACCAAAGTGACTTTGACATATTAAAAGTTATAATAAAATAAGATGAAAATGACAATTATTAAGTTATATAAAACATTACTTTTATTCAACCAAACAGACTTTTTTTATTCAAATAAAGATTTTTTTATCATTTTCAACTAACTTTTCAGCCCACAATAGCCAACTGAATTAACAAGTCTTATTAAATGAGCAAAACTCATTCACATCTTGCATTCTCTGTGGTTCACTTTAAATGATTCAATGATCTCCGCTAGTGACTGAAAAGTTAAATAGTTTAAATGAATCAGTTCAAATGAGTCATTCGTGTGCGAGTCGTTCTGAACGCAATGTGCGTTCATACTGGCAAACTCGATGTGTACAGTATATGCTGACTCAACGATCCAACTGCACAGCTAAAGACATTACAATGATGTACGTAATGTTAATTTAAGGAATTTCAATTTTCTCTATGCAGGAAAAACCCTGCGTCTAACTTGTTCGTCATTCTAAACCAGATGTTATTTTCTTATTTTTTTCACCTAAGTTCACACAAAAACTTTAATCACTATGCAAATTCGGGTTAGCAGTATTTTTAAAATGGCTGGTTCCTGTCTAATAAATGACTTTTGCTCATTTGTAAGGCACTGTGGATAAAAGCATCTGCTGAAAGATTATTTGTAAATGTAAATTAATGGCTATAGGCAAAGGTGGGAGAATGTCTCCTGGCATTAGTCCTAGACTGCTGCCATCGCAACATTAAAAATATTAGAAACGGGTGATTTTTTTTTCCCCAAAGCATATTAAGATGGATTGATATGATAATCAGGTTAAATTATTGAAGACTCGTGGGGGGGTGTATGTGTCTGTGTGTATATTTGCTGTACTATATTTACTGCTCTATACATCCTGAACACCCTGTGTACAATCTAAAACGTTATTTGTCTGTCATCTACGGATCTATTAGATATCAACCTTATACTGCTCTCTCTCTTTCTACTTGTAGAGAATGTTTCAGGTCCTCATCCTACCCTGGAGTTCCAGGAAAATGTGTTTGCGGAGGGTATTCCACCCAAGTATGTGCTGGACCTGCATACAGAGGCCCAACAGGGCCTGAAACTGCTGCAGCAGGAGGGTAAGACATCTTATTGCAATTTTACAATTAACAGGAATTCAAAAACCTTATCTAACTTCATGCATCGTACTAAGATGCAACTATGTTTGTAGATACATACTTTGGAATATAAACAAAACATCATTTCATTATAACAGATGATAAAAATGGGATGGACTACCCTGATGACCAAAGTATGATTGTAAGTGATTCTCTATGCAATCATTTAACGCCTAGTTTTTATTACAAATGTATTCAGATCTGTTCCCACTACAGCTACATTTTAATACCGTTTAAAATATATATTGCACTCTATGTAAATAATGAAAGGATTAGATGGTAGATTTAAATAGTTTTACAAGTTAATGCATATTGATAATTTGTAATGGCTGATGAAGGTCTATTGATTTAAAGTGTTAAGTGTTGTTGACCATTTGCTGCAGTCAACAGTAACAACCCGGACCGACGACAGCATGGCCTTCAGTGAGTTGAGAGGCTTTGATTCTGAGAGCACAGCTGCCGATACCATTTCGACGCGCTCCTCCATCTCAATGCGATCAACACGCTCTGGACTCAGGCGACAAGGTCTCACTTCACATATAAACACTAATTCGTAGTTTAATCTATATTTACCATAGAATTCAATATCTAATATGAATCCGCAAAATATTCGAAAAGCTATTATATTAAATGTTGTTTTATACTTGAATTATTTATTTAAATATTTTATTATATTGATTTTTTTTATTATTAAGAGCGATGGTCAAAAGTGATGGCCAGGGGAATATTTGTACAACTTTACTGCCCTCTCAGGTTAGGGTAAATCATTAAAATATGAGGTGTATTGTACAAAATGGAAAAAACACTAAACTTTTTAGGTATTTATTGGACAACATTATTTGGCAAAAAAGCAAACTACAGGATTTCAGGGAATATGGGTTTCATTTGATTAAACAAAAATACATAAAGGCACAAAAAGCCTGCAGGAAATAAAGCATACATTGACTACAATTTTATCTGTTATTACATTTGTTGATCCTTTAGTAGAAAAATAAATTCCTGGGTCAATTCATCAATGGATAACTTTTTTTAATAATAATAATAATAATAATAATAATGGAATAATCAAATAAAAAAGAGGTGATGTCAATTTTCCCAGGTTGGGCATCATCTGTTCAGG
Organism: Triplophysa rosa; assembly: GCF_024868665.1. Lineage (NCBI taxonomy): Eukaryota > Metazoa > Chordata > Actinopteri > Cypriniformes > Nemacheilidae > Triplophysa > Triplophysa rosa. The sequence goes on along the minus strand of NC_079898.1, from coordinate 20,896,534 downwards.
CTGGGTCCGTCTAGTATAAATAGGTTTTGCACAGAATGAGTAAAAGTTAAGGTAACATTATTCACAGAAACATTGCATTTTTATCTCCAGACTCAACGTTCAGACCTCTTAAGCCGGATAAAACTGAAAAACCCAAATCTCATAGGAAACATCTGAAAACCGTTGCGGGTATTCCACGACACGTCCAGAGAGAACTGGGTACATTTTACTGCAGTCTACTATTAATTTGAATTACATGTCATTAAGTGTATCAAGTTATTTAACAGAAAGCTGTGTGTGGTTGTTCATTTTATTTATGCATGTTTCATATCTAAAGGGCTGGACAGAGCAGCGTGGATCACCACCAATCTTGATGGTGAGCTACCCAACGGAGCTGTTGTCCTTCCTGCTATCGTTTCCACTGTGGATGGTGCATTTACCACCTCGGAGCAAGAGAGAATACAAGCCCATCCTCAGGATGCAGAGAACACGTACACAGGCCTCCCCACACTGACAAAACCCAACAATGACAGTCTTATCCAAAGGTTAATAAACAACCTGTCAGCTGTTCCTTTGTTAACCATACCAGGGAACCCATCAGAGAATACAGTCATGTCCATCTCACCCCAGGCCACATACATGTCTAAAATCATCCCAAATGCTGTACTGCCACCATCTGTGGATGTTGTGGCACTCAGTCGCAACCGAAGTCGCAGCAGTGTCCGAACCGTCAGTAAAAGCAGCCTGGTGTCGGCCAGCCCCGCTTCAACTCGGGCGTCCTCCAGAATCTCCTCTCATTGTTCCACAGTCCGCTCGGACTTGTCTGACTGGAGCAGATCAGATTCCTCAGAAACACTAATGTCTGAGTCCTCTACCCTCTCCAGCAGTAGCACTCCCCGTGTGGCCAGCAGAGTGAGTCAGGTTGAAAACACAAACCGACCATGTAATGAGAAAGTTCAAAACAATGGCTCCCATAATGACTCGCTTCAAGGGGACACTACAGATGCAAAGATGGAATCTGGTGGTGCTTTCACACGTAATCTCTCCGTGATGAAAAAGAGCAAGAGACCTCCTGCTCCTCCCAGCAGATCGTACTCATTACACAATGGCAAACAGATCAGGAATGCTTCCTCGACAAAGCAGGAATTTAACCATAAGACAATCATATCTCCATATAGCAGCCAGTCCAATGAGAAGGGCCCCACGACAATGCTAGCAGAGCTAAAGATGAGAAAGAATGGAGCATCATACACAAATGGCACCAGTAAGTTTATTGAATTGAAGAAATCCCTTCTTTCTGCTAAAAGTTTAATGAACGGCAGGATGCATTCCCCTGCAGTAATGGCTCTCTGGTCTCTGCTTGACATTCCGGATCATCCCATGGTGATGGCTCCCCCAGCTCCTCCTCCAGAGACCTGGGCTCATAACCAGCGCACTTTTGAACTGTTGTGTGGACCGGGACCTGTTAACTATGCACGTTGGGCTAAAAAGAGAGGTCTTAAAATTGTGGATCCAGAGCATCCATCGATGCCAACCACCGGAAAAGTCAAACCCCCTCCTCCAGATACCGCTCCACCAGCTACACTTTGGTGGCAAATCAAATCCCCTCCACCTCCTCCAGATATTATTCCTCCGCCCCCTGCATCAGCTGCACTTAGGTGGCAAGCCAATCCTCCTCCTCCAGATACCGTCCCACCACCCCCTGCTCAAACTGCGGTGTGGTGGCAATCCAAATCCCCTTCAGACACAGTTGATTCAACTCATTCACCAGCTGAAGGGATTCCTCCACATCCTCTGTTTCCCCCTCCTGCTCCTCCAGTAGGTCCCGGTTCTTCAAATTCTGTTTTTGTGCAAAATGATACTGTCATTCCTCCACCACCTGCATTTTCACAACTGTTTTTACGGACAGTGCCACCAGATATCCCGCTGCCACCACTACAAGTTCCTCCTCCGCCACCACCACCACCAGGTATTCCTCCGCCACCACCACAAGAAGTTCCCCTACCACCACCACCAGATATTCCTCCGCCACCACCACCACAAGAAGTTCCGCCACCACCACAAGAAGTTCCCCCACCACCAGATACTCCTCCACCATCACCACAAAAAGTTCCTCAACCACCACCACAAGTTCCCCTGGCGCGACCACCACAAGTTCACATCCAACAACAAGTCCCACCTCCAACACCACCTCCTGAAACAAAAAAAATCCCACAAGAATACAAACCTTCACCACATGTTATCCTTGTAACATCAACTACTTCTCACCAAACCAATATTCCTCCACCCCCTCCACTTCCCACTGACATTAAATTGGAGGCCAGAGTAGTCACCCCTGAAAAAGAAGAGAAACGGTCAAGCAGTCCCAGTCCAGCTAAAGAGGAGAATTCTGCTCCCATGGTCACTCAATCTCTCTTACAAATGGTTCGTCTCAGGTCAGTCAGGTCCAATCAGAGCCCGGCTGTAAATCCAGATAAAGCCTCACATCCAACACAAAAATCAGGTGTCAGTCAAGATGCTCCTCCAAAGCCACTCAGACGGTCGTTGATTATGACATCACTTCCCCCGGATCTGGAAGCTCTGTCTAGCACAGAGTCAAAACCTGAAGCTCTGTCCTCCAATGGTCATGTAAATGCAACAATTGCATCAGACACTCAGCAAGGATCAGTTGAACCAGAGACTTGGTCAGCTAATGGTGATGAAAGTACACAAAACACGACGCTTGAGCCAACATGCTCATTGGTCACAGATGCAATCTCTGCACCTGAACCCGCCACTGAACCAGAGCTTAAATGCAGTACCGTAGTGGAACAAATCCAACCTATGCCATCTGAACCTGTGACCATTCCAAACACAACGGAACCAAAAGTTGAACCAATCATCAATGAGCCCAAGACCCCACTTCATGCAGAAGAACCCTACAAGACCCCCGATTCTTCAGTGAAGCAAGCAGTCACCATTGAAATACCCTCAAAGCCAGAAAGTGAGCAACCAAAAACCCAGACATCCAGTTCTGATCCACCCATCATCTCTCCATCAACTCCCGTAGTCCATCCACCAGCAAATCCCTCCATGAGTCTCCAAGATGCCATTCGTCGAAAGACTGCAGCTAATGCGACATCTAAAGACAACCAAACAAAGCGCTTCAGTCTGCTGTCCCCTCCACCAGTCACAAGTGGCCATACTGCACCTGTCTCTCCTGCATCCACGGCCAGCTTCATCTTCTCCAAGAGTACCAAGAAGGTTGTAATAGAGACGCCAACGTCCCCAGCGGTTCAGGCTGACCTAAGGAGGACTCTGGTGGCAGAGTTAGCTTCTGTTTCTGATTCACCCAAGTTTATTGACTCGCACAAGACAGCTAGCAAAGTTCCTCCACCTGTCGCTATAAAACCCAAATCTAAGGTTGAAAGTGCTGCCCAGAACTCTGCAGAGGCTGAGAGAGGGCATGCGCAAACAGAGACTGTACAAACTGCCGGACAGGACGTACAGACAGAGAACTCTGAAAATGCCAACAAATGAATGAACACGTGTTTGTTAATTTGTGATTATTAACCCTTGAGTTTTTGCCTTCGTTGCAATTGAAACTAGAATTTAGTGCAACAGTTTAAAGGATTTTCCAGAAAAGTTTAGCTTTTGTTAAATATAAAATAACAAAGTCTTTATGTACAGATATTGCAGGCATATTGCACTTTGTACACTGGATTAGTGTAATTGATTTCCATTCAGCATGAGAATGCAAGTCACTGGTATTTGGTCGTTGAGATTATAAATATTCTTGTTTTATTTATATACGTCCACGGTCCTAGACAGAATATGTGCTACCTTCCAATTCCATCTTTAAAGTCCATTGGGTAGCACTGTAAAAAAGCAGTATCGGAACAGATAAGTGCTGTGAGGAAAAGTTTGTGTTAAAAAGTAGAGAGACCAATCAAACTCTACTGTGGAATTTTAGGGAAAAGTCCAGCACGGCTAGTCTGGCATTATGGGAGTAGTTTATAATGAAAGGTAAAGTACGTGGGTGAAATGATTGAAAGAATAAAAGAAGGGAAGCTAAATTTTAAATCCAAAAAGCAGAAAGGTGGGAGCATGGACCACTGATTGGGAGGGGTGATGCTTTTTTCTATTTTGCTTTTTAGAACAATTGTCAAATTGTAGTAATAACCCTATCCAGTCTGTCCTGCTGTCCATGGTCAGGTATACAGTGGATTTTTAGCAAGTATAAGAGAAGTGTAAATGGAGCAAAAGCTCTGTTTTTGAGTGTGAATGTAGGGCCAAGCAAGTGTTCAGAGAAATCATGAAAGAACTCTTGAACATAAGCGAAAAAGATTATGCAAGTTAATAAAAACGTTTGTGTTAGTTTACATTGTCAGTGTACATTACAGACAACAGATTTGTCAAATCAATTAAAAATGAATGTTTGCATTTAATATATATTTTTTCCCCATGCACTATGCTTTTTAGGATTATGTTCCTATAATTTCAGCAATCTTTTCTGTCTCTGATTATAATCTCTTATTATGGAGAAATGTCTAATTAAGAGAAGTTACAGAACACGTTCTCTACAAAGATTGAAAAGTTTATTCATTGTGTTTTACAATGTTTTGAAAGTAAAGACTCTTAAAAAGTAACTGGGTGACTCTTTGTCTAATGTGTTATAGTTGAGTTTTTATTTTAATAAACAGAGTATACTTTTCAGGATTATTGTTTATCAGGCACTACAAGGAAAGAGAACACTCAACAGTGCAACACACCCAAGTACTCGGGTCAGTGTTGTAAATGTGGTTGTCCTGATCAGATCAGGAATGATCAGTGTCAGGTATGATCTTGACTATTGTATTAGTATTTTACTTCAATTAAAATTATGGATGTTTTAATACTTTGTTATATTTCTTATGCTTATAGATTTCATTTTTAATATTAAGCATTATTTTCATAGTTTCTGTTCACTAGGGGGCGGCATTTAGCTTAATTTCTTATGAGCTCAAAGACTGTTTTGACTACCATTGTTTTTTTTTGTGTATCAAATGGCCTACACAGTCATCAACATGTGATAAGACGATCATCATCACGAGACAATAGTTTGCATTGATGTCACTTACATTACACGATCAGCAGGGGATTCCTAATGGGTTTCTCGAGTTTCTAAAACTGCTGTTATAGCCTAATGTGAGCATTCGCTTTTAGATAGAATGCATCTTTTGGTCCAATTTTACATGTCTAATACATGCATAGGCAACTTATAACACAAAGACACAGAAAAACACGTGTTCGTGCCATATGACCCCTTTAAACATATCAAGGTCATGAAAGAATGCCATATAGAAACTAATGACAAAGAATAGGCTATACGTACCAAAAGGCGAAACTCTGATGCTTTTGTGTTACAGCCACTAGGTGGCGCGGCCGCCATTTTAGGATGTAAATGCCAACGCGACAACACCGAAACAGACGGAATGCTAACGAAAGAGATGTCAAATTGTATTAAAAGAAACAATGGGTATCATTCACTAATAATTGCGTAGATTTTTCGTATTTATACGCACATTTGAACCTCCCAAGAAAACTTTCCGCCTAATTCACAACACGTGCGTACGTACATGAATTTGTTCTTAACCTCGTCCTAATGTTCGTGAATTTTGAATATTCTAAAAGAGCAGCCGCGTGCACGAGTTTAGTCATTTGCATAAAACACACCCAGTCCATCCCCATATTAGGGCTTTCCGCCTAACCTTTACCACCTGTCGTCAGTTACTCCAGGCAACCCCTTGTGACGCTGTCAACAGACGAGCTCTCGCAAATAATTCCAAGTGCACAGTCCTCAAAGTCAGTTCACACACAATAAAACACCTTTTACACAGACACGCAGTTTGCCGGCTGTAAAAGCGCAGCTATTCAGAGAAACCTCGCAGCTCGAGCTATAGTCTAACGCAGCTTTTATTATTCTTTCACTGTATATGATGAAATAATTTTTAAATTAAATATACATCTACGCTATTTTATTCACCTGTTAACTTTAACTGTTTTTTTGTCTAGTTGTAAACTTAATTTCTTTTAGGAACTTTAGGTCATAGCCGTATAGGGACGAACAGGCACGTGCACAGATAGGGCTCAGCCTGTGCAGAGCACATGCCCTTTTTGCCCTTTTATGGTGTGTTTTTTTTTTCATTAAATCAGTGCTATTGGTCACCCTTTACACAGTCTGTCTGCCTGTTTTACAAATATTTTGCCAATGATAGGTTAAAAAGAGCTTCTGACTAAATCTTGTTGGATACGCAATACGCATAAGTTGCTCAAACTGTCAGTAAAACCTCAAGGCTCCAGTACCCTCTGTATTGACTGAACTGCAGTTCTTTCCACAGCAGCTGAACGTCTTTCAAGGGTAACGTTGTCATTAAATTTCACTAATTTCAACCCACTCAAAACCAATCCACTTTCTTGAGCCTGAAAACTCTGAGTATGCTCAAACTAAACATGAACTTACCTGGGTAAAAACCCAAACCAGCTTTGTGATACAGGCCAATTATGGCTTAAATCAAAACAAACCAACTGCAGTTTGATTGATATTATTTGGAATGCACAATAAAAAACATGATTTAACTCATTTTGGAACCAAACTCTTCATATGTTTTCTGTTACAAAGTCTGTAAAATAAACTGTTAAAAGGATTTGATGATTAGTGCTTTATTATTTTTGTTGTCATCATTCAGGTTAGATTTCAGCTTTAATATAAGTTTTTTTTCCCAAGCAAAGCACCTGATATTGCCATAGCAACAGCAAAAACCTGCCGAGGCACTTTCACCACAATAGCGGAAGAGCTTGGCTGTCAATCCCCTTTTTTTGCAGTGCGTCAAACCAAGCCTTTGTTTACCATTGCAAAAGTTACCATATCGACCCATAGACGTATCACACGTCTATGTATCGACCAACCAGTTTTTCTGGATCACATTAGAGGGCGTTTCATGGATTACCCTTTAAGGATCGTCTAAACCTGTCAAAGTTCACCTGGAGTGATCTGAAGAGTGATCTCTGTTGTTGGTCTGCTCTTACGGTTCCCCAGAGTTCTTCACAGGATTTACCTCTCTAAAAGCAGGCTTGCTGTGACATGAACCGGAATCTTTTAGTCTTCTGCCTGTCTCTCCTTCTTTTCGAAGCATCTGGTTTCAGTAAGTCACTTTTACATGTAAACCTTAAGAATTAAAATTGTAATTGAAAATTAATTTTACAACCTAACATGAACTTTACAAGCCTCTCTGATAGTAGCGATATCAGTATCGCCCAACAGTAAGTTGTTTTAGGCATAGAGGCTCCATTCTGTGTAATTGGTATCAACCAAGAAACTAACACCAATTTTTTGCGGTTACATTTGTACAGGGATTAAAGACCATTTATTAGTTAAAAAATCTATAAATGGTGAAAAAATATTCATAATATTGTTTGGAAATTGTAAATAAGGTTAACATTTCAAATGTTAAAGGTCATTCAAATGTAGGCTATATGTATACAAACAATTATAAAAAAATTGAGGAACAGAAAAAGAATTAATAGAGAAATTACTTTTTATAATTTACTTTTGAGTTTCAGTCTCGTAAATGCATTGGAATCTTTAGAAACGTTTATTAAAATATCCATTACTGATCCAAAAAAGGAAACTAATTTATTGCAAGTGGCACTTTCCCATTGTAGTAATCCAAATATTCCAAAGATTAAGGTTGCTGGTAAAAAGATGCTTTTCCCTCCTTGTTGTTCAATCACCTTATGTTTATTGGCTTAATTAGCGCTTACAAAAAAGCTCTGGCCCCAAGCAATATAATTACTCTTCTGACATCTAGTTAACTGTCCTCTTCTCCTCAACACTCATCCTTAATAATGTTAAAACAACAGTAGGCCTACATATTTTTGAAGTACTAAGAAATACGATTTAATACCACATTTGGGATTGTTTGCAGGCTAATGGTTAAACTAGTTTAGTCCATTTGCAAGAAAACTCAACTGGGACAATAATAAGTGGGATCACAGAAGCCAAATGTTTGTTTATACAACTAAATCTTTCTTAGTAAATTAACATTTGCTTTTCTTCACTCTCTAGCTGAGTTTGAGATAACTGTGCCCAGTGGCACTCTTGTTGGGTTTTACGGCCAAGTGCTCATCCTGCCCTGCACTTTTCAAGTGGACGGTTCATGGGATCTGAGCAGCACTGTGATTACCTGGCAGCGTGGCCTGGATGTTGTTCACAGTTTCTACTACAGCCGGGACCAGCTTGACCGTCAGAATCCTCTCTATGCCAAACGCACCAGCCTGTTCAATAGGGAGATGGCACAAGGAAATGCATCACTTAGACTGCACAATGTCACTGTGAAGGACGCTGGTATGTACACCTGCTCCATCAGCACAAACTCTGGCAGCCAGAAGAAGAGTTTTGGAGTAAATATTACAGGTAAATGCAATTTTTTAAAACAGTAGCATAAAGCAGTCTCATTCTCAGATATGGGTGGCACTTATCCTGGGTTTAACTAACATCCATTTGTTATGTTTTCAGCGTTTTACTCTGAGCCTCGTCTTCAGTTCTCTGTGCTAAATGATGTAGTCACCCTACTTGTGACATCAGAGGGGGGACATCCCTCTCCTACACTGCAGTGGCTGATAGAAAACTCAGAAGATATCACAAACCAGACACAAACACACCTTGCGGAGGACACACATACAGGACTTTACAGTGTGTCTAGTTGGATAAATCTCACTGAAGTCACCAATTCCTCTCTGACTTTCATACTGTACAACAATCTCCTGGGACAAAAGATCAGGAGGGAGATACAGCTGTACTCAGGTAACATTTTAAAATGCCCTATATTCATCAATACGATTTAACAAGTGTCTGAATAAGTAAACTTAGAGTCCATGCTAGGTAGTTCGGAGACTATTAAACTGATACCCGAAACTCTGATTGATTTAAATGTTCCATTTCCTTGTTCCCTGTTTATTTACAGATAAGAGAGAGAACCAAAGAGAGCCAGCACAAAGATGTCACGGATGCTTCACATTGATTCCTGGAATTCTGCTGCTGTTGCTGCTGATCATAATAGGTTTAGTGTTTGCGTTGAGAAGAAACCCGACTGAACAAAACAGCTCTAATGAGAAGCAACATATGGATCAAACTCAAGCTCTCAATGAAAACGTTCAAAATGTTTATAAACCACATGTATATATATAAACAATGTAAGATACTTCCTGAATTTCCAGAAAAAAGTTATAATATGAGGACTATCATTGTTATTTAAGTTATTGACCCTAGCAGCATTGTCTAAATGAAGTGAAGTGAAAGTGACCTATTAGTCAGATATGGTGACCCATACCCGAAATGTGACCTCTGCATTTAACCCATCCAGTGAGTAGTGAATGTGGAGCAGTGGGCAGCTATCACTGCAGCGCCCGGGGAGCAAGTAGGGGTCAGGTGCCTTGCTCAAGGGCACCTCAGTCGTTACCCGCCGGTCCTGAGGATCGAACCGGCAACCTTCTGGTCACGAGTCCGACTCTCTAACCATTAGGCTACGATGGTTAACATTTCAATCTATTGTATTTTAGTTTTTGGAAATTATTTATTAAACGACATGTTACTTGCAGCTTAGACAGTATTGATGTGTATAGGCCACGTGCTTGTGTTCTGTGCTGTGGTCATGCGCTTTGTTTAGCATCTTGTGTTCGATTCAATTTCTATTTGAAATTATATGTTTTTATCTTTGGATTTTTCAAACCACTATTTGATCTGCACATAGATCCTTTGCATCACTGTTCATGTTACATTGGAACAGGGGTGTGCTGAACTGTTAAAAATTATTCTGTGCAAAAGCAGTATTTTAACAGAATTATATTCTTGCTTTTTTAAAGCGACATTTTGGTTAATGTTTAAATTTAACTGAAATCCAAACAAAAATGTTATTGAGAGAACCTATTCGAGTATTCAAAATCCAGTATTTTTTTATAGGCATCATTTCCATCCTTTTATCCCTGCATGCAAAGAAACATTAAAAAGCATAATCATTGGTGGCATTGTTTGAAAATCTGCTAGTTTTAGCAACATTTTTGTTGAAGGTGGATTGACATTGTCAGAAACAGTTTGGTCTACTCAAAACGTAGATCGTTACATCCAAGTAATGAGATACGCTTTTAAATCCAATGTAATTCATCATCGTTTGTGATCAGTTGTCCATGTTGTTTTCATTAATTTAGACCATATTTTACCTACAAAGATCTAAACAGGTAGTGTGTATAATTACAAGTGATTTTGTGCCTTGAATGTTATTGACCTTTACCTGCTGGCAGGTTTTCCAAGTCAATTACAGTATATGAACTATTTATTGAATTTTAATTCCATCAAAACTGGAAATGAATTAGATGTTTCATATTGTAAACTTAGTGAAATGAATTTAAAATTGTTATTAAAATTGTTATTAATGTTAGCTCTTGTTTACTTTTCATTGCCAATAAACTATTGGAAATTGACTTATTGTGGGCAGTGTTTTCACTACTGTACATGTAGTTTAAATACAGTGATGACTTAAGCATACGTTTGTTTGTCTCATAAATATTGCTGCATAGCATCTGAGGATTTTTTCCTTAATATATCGTCACCGTTTGTTACATGAATAATGACTAATAGACAGATAACCAGGATGGAAGCATTGCATGAAAAACAGTGGAATCAGTACACTGTATCAGACCACCCTGACTTTAACCAGACCTGACTCAGAGGGTGGAACGTTTTTGTTGTATAAAGTTGTATAAAACTACAATGCATGAGAAAAATATGGACCGAAGTTCATATTTTTCTTCATTCCTAAGCACAAGTCAAGACTTGTTTAGTGAGACTCAGTTGTATGATTTATTCCTCAGAAGAAAAAAAAAAGACAGTTCAAGTCCTCAAAAGTTTTAAATCACAAATCTTCTGAATTAAAATAATAATCAGGGTCTTTTGTAAAGTCCATTTTTCTCACAACACCCTGCTCCATCAGATCATCCAATCCAAGTGGAAACTCTGATTTCTCTTCAAACTCTGAAAGTGACACAAAACCCACATTTTCCTCTTTGTTTGTTGAGCTCTCATCTTCCTCTTCTGCAATGACAGATGACAAAATTAAATCCTGTGTTTCGCCGTCACCCAGTGTCGAATCATCCATTTTAAAATTTTCCTCCATTGTTCCAACCACAACTGACATCTTCTTTAGAGCTTTGCCCTTTCCAAGATCTGTTTTTAGCCCCTTCACCAGATTCGTCTTCACCCTGTGTTCTGACTGGCCCAGTGATGCAGCATGCTCCATAGTTTCATGCACCTTCTGCCTAGTTCCTTTGTGTTTAAACTTTGTAATCTCTTTTGGTCTTTCAAAACTTACAAAGCTCTCACTGGTAGCCATCAGAATCTCCACATCTCCTTGATTCTCTACCTCCATCACTTCTTTTACCTCCTCTATGAAGTCCACTGTTCTGGTGTGAGACTCATTTTGCGTCTTAAAATGGTCCTCAGAAGAGCTCAGGGTAACAGAGGCGGCAAAATCATTGTGGGTATGGGACCTTTGTGACTCATTGGCCCACTTGGCTTCAAACCAGATAGCATCAACATTGTTGTGAGTCAAGACAATAGAGTCTAGAGTTGAAGAGGCAAAAGTTGAGGGAGGAGAGGTCACAGGATCAGCGAAGCCTACTTGATCACTGCTCACGAAACCGAACCCTAACACCCAAAAGAAAGACCTGTATTTTACTGTTAGCATGGAGAATTAGGAATGATGTAATCATGAATAATATTTGACTAACCATAATTTGCTAAAACTGTAAAAAATATATAGGTAAAGGGTGTATTTTTTTGGAATCTGATTGATTGCGTAACTTAACAGGAAAGACATGGGGAGTGTCGAATCTTGTTACAAAAGGCACATACAATCCTGTTTGGTGTCTTTAGTAATACAGAAACTACTTTAAATATGCAATTTCCAATTTGTCAATTTGACACAGGTATGTCTGACCCTTTAACAAACTTGCTTGTACTTGCCTTCATATATTAAGCGTTTGGTTTTAGTGTGGTTACAGACAGAATCACAGCAGTCGCAAACAGAATCATGACCAGACACAGAGATCCATCTGTGAAAGCAAGACATCTTTGTCGAGGCATCATATAAACATTACATTTAAAAGCTATGAAAACCATTTGCGACAAAATTGGGCGTTTACACAATTTGTGAAACACTGCAAACCTGTTTGTTACGTGGTTGTAGAAGCAAGATTTCTGCACTGGACTGGGGCCTCCACCAGAAACAGAGAGCTCACAATGAAGCGAAACCTACAACAGATAAACCACAACTAAAACATGATGAAATACACAAAAATCACAAAGCACAGTGATACACAGCGCTGTTTGCCATAAAAACAACAACTTTCAAACCAAATCTTGTTAGTGATGGGCAGAACTACAGAATCAAACCCACCTTGGCATCGGAAGCATCAATGAACTGAAAAGCATTAAAGGAGAACTGAACAATGTTGTCTGCTTTGGAAAACCTGAATCTGGCATCTGGATTTATCAGGCTTTCTCGTAAACACCTGTACAGGATAGAAGAAAGCGAGTCGGTGTTAGTAGGAGCAAATATGTTGGTCTAATGTGAAGTAATATAAAGATTATGTTGACAACTGCTCCATTTTTGTCCACCCACCCAAAGTTGTCTATGATGCTGTAATTGGTGGCTTGGTGCACATTTTGGGTTGTAGTCACATAACAGCTGCTGATGAAGAGTTTGACTCCAGCGTTTTGATGCTGAGTGGAGATCTGGACATTCACTCTCTGACCCAGCATATGAACAGCAGATCTGACCGGAGAAGACCAAGAATCTAAAGCACAGACAAAGACATGGAACAATTATTAAAATTTATAGTGACCATTATTGAAAAGTGTTTTACAATTTACACAATGGTTAAAATGACATGTTATATTCTGTCCTTTCTTGTATCCGTTTCATCCATTGCTTTTGTATTTTAATACAGTATTTAAGACAATAATATTTGAACAAAAAGACAACATTTAAGACAAATGTGCCCAGGTTTGATGTCAATTATGACATTATGTTTAAAGTGTGTTGGTTGAAATAATACGTCCACTAAGCTTACCATCCATGAGCTGAATCCGGAAGTCAGCCAACCGGCTCCTGATACTTTTATGCAATGATACGCGCCACGTTGGTCTTACTACTTCACTGTGCACATGATGCCTGAATGACGATCATATTAGTATTTGACAAAAACCGGCATAACAGCTTATGAAATGCATACTAATGTTGAAATAAAACAAACCATCACAGAAAACGTAATGACTACAATGGTTACAATCAGATTTGTATTGATTTAATGTCTGGTAATTTGTTGATGGAATGTTAATAAAACGCAATAAAATCCTACTGGAATAAGGCCCAAAACAAACTACCTAGCTATTTTGCTGTGGCTTTAAAGAGTACTCAGCTGATGGTTCGTGATAATATTGTATTAAAATACCATGAGAATTTGTAATGTATCTTTATCAGGGACATGTTATCAGATTTTTTTCTAGTCACGTGAAGCTGCGGAACTGGCACAAAGTAAACTTAAGGACAGTCTCTAAAGTCACACACAAAATTGCTTTGTGATGTCATCATCAATGTGTATGTAAATTAACTTTCACACATGATTTGACAGTTTATTTTAATACAATTCCAAATTCTAAAAGGGTTGCTACATACTTGACACCTACATGAACACTTTAGAGTTCTTTTTGTTGTTGTTGTAATATTAAGTCATTCTCTTCAAAGGCTACTGAAGTTAGAAACGTGTATTCCGATGTTGTATGTAACTTTACAGACGGCCTCTAAATTTGCAAAGTCCAACATCAAGCCAACTTTATGCCACCACACTACCATATTTAACTGTGACTGTTCTTACTAAAATTATAAAAAGAAATTGTGTTAATGGCATGAAATGGATTATGAAAGTAAATTAATAATACTGATTGTGACATCATGTTACCTCTTAATGCGACACTCGACGCCCACATTTACATGGTGAGACCGGAAGTGGGGTCGGTTTGACTGCGGCACGTAACGAAGCAAATATTTAAACACGATATATTCAGGAAGCACCTGTTATGTGGAAATCAGGTCTGTCATTATTAAAAAATGAGGAAATAAGATATCTAACGTTTTTCTTTAAAGAAACGTCACCTGATTTTCACCCTGGCAGTCCGTGAGCGCGTAGATAAAAAGCAGGTCGTTATGTGGCTCGAGCACTCCGTTACTTTTGCAGGTTTTCCCGAGCGTCAGCTCCTCAGGGGCGGCGGTAAAACCGTAAAAAGACCGCTTCACCCTTAAGACAAAACCGTTGCTCGAGCAATTCACCGACACGTCCGGGAGGCGGTTGAATTGGGGCAGGTGATCCTCGACAGGTAACGTTTGATCCCTGGCATGTGTTTGCACAGGGATCCGCAGTAGCCCAGGTACCGATCCAGTGGGATGATGTTTTGGCCTAACTTTGTATCGTGCCAGTGTGAAATCGCCCCGCTGAAGCTCTACGGAGTGTTTCTGATGGTATGTTTGTTGATGATCGACTGTCTCATCGACCAAAGATAAAGACGAGACACTATAGTTCAATCTTGGGCTGAACAAAATTCCGATGATCAAGTTTAGAATTACACGAGTATAAACGCCCACTTTCATATCAAGACTTTGGTGAAGTGGTCTTATGTTAAGTGTTTATCTACATGTAAGCGTTTTGCTTATTCTTGAGGTAGCGTTTATCTTACTAACTACTCCAATCGAACAAGCGTTTGTAAAAGGTTGGGGTGTGTTCAAATATGATTGGTCTAATCAGCCAAGGTTTATTGACGTTCGTAATTGATTACCACCTGCACTGTGCGACATTGGTCGCTAGAGGGTACCATATCGCTTCAGAAAAACCTGAGGCGCCCATGAAATCCAGAGTAACATAATCTGCATTCGTACTGAAAATATTTTAGTAGCCAAAGCACAAACATCTTTGATTTTATACAAGAAATAACGGCACATCATTGCAAGTTGCACGAACAAAAAAACGTATGTACAGAACTCGTTTAATAAACCCAGAATAAATACACAGATACCTGTGTTTTTTAAGACCATAAAATTGTACATTTGTAGTTCTCTGTGCTGTTTTTAAGATAAACCCACAAAATCATCCAACCTTCACAAAGTGGGCAAAGTAAATCCATTTTCACAAACAAAATGTCTCATGTTTGATCATGTCAGAGGTTTACAATGAGTAGTAGACTGCAAGTTATGCAAAACATTACAGACAATGCCCATAGCCCATGTTTTTAGAGAATAACAAAAATCACAGTATGGTGAACATTTGTATCTTGTGAAGGAACATTCACACATACAAAACACAAAAATTTTGATAATTGATGATAAACTATACTGTACAATTGAACATTACAAGTCCTTCATAATAACGTTTCTTCAGTCTGAAACATTTTATATCGACTCCTTTGGCACAGCAGAAAAAATGATCTCCTGTAAAATGTGACTGCAGTAAATGCAAACTGGGGGATTAAATTCCCCTGTTTTCATTTCTGTAATCTCATTTAACTGGGTTTTTAACCAATCTCATAATTTTACGCAGTATAAGGCACTATAAATAAATACAGAACCATACAAAAACGAATCAACAGCCCTACACATATTACAATTTTAGATCTTCAATAAATAACTGGAAACGGTCCTTTTTGTTTCCTTAAAAATACTTTGTGCAAAACAAAAACAAACAAATCTCTTCACATTTTCTCAAACAACTGCAACTTAACATTTCCTTAACATTCAGGGGAAAAAATTGAATCCATCTTCACATTGAGAAAGTCATTTTATCATTTGAACCTCAATTATTTTACTTTATAGGTCTACCTCTGTTCACAAAGGAGATCTTAGAAGCAGCAAACAGTGACTTGTTGTCACAGTAGTGCAGATATTTAAGGGTTCATCTCTATCCTCCACTGTTAACCAGCTGAGCAAGGAAAGTTCTCTCCTTTTGAGAGCTCAGAACATTAATTTCTCTTTGCATTGGTTAAGGTGTGCTTTGGCACCCTCTGTAGGTCACAGTGGGAACAGGAATTATGCTTTGATAACAGGCTGCAATGCTTCCATCTCAGAGTCTTGATCCTCACTCCTCCTGCAGGTTAATAGAAACAACACAACATTCTTATTTTGCTAACAGAAACTTGTGTGTCTTAAGTCACATAAGAATGAAACAGAAGAAATTGATCTCTGTGAATATTATGCGACACTCACCGCAGTAGCAGCTGGAGTTGTTTGTTGTTATACTGTCTGCGTTTTTCATCAATGGGATACATTTGAAAGATGAACAGCCCCAGAGCTATAAGTGCTACAGGAGCAGCCGACACCAACATTTTCAACGTAAAATTCACCGAATCGGGCTGAACACAACCCCCTGTCACATATCCTGCAAAACTAAAGAGACAGTCAACAAAAGCGACTGATTTAGATGAAATACGAGGACATGTATGCAAATATTACTTGTGGCGTACAAAATGTGCAGGAAAATATAATTCCTCTCATGATGGATTAAAGTGAAAAAGGCAATAAGAATCTCATCTACAGACCGCATTCCACTTTTACAGATGTGACTTTATGATCAGCTCTCACAGACACATTACAGGGCTTGACTACACACAATGAAGAGAAGGCTACCTTAATGCTAGCGTTGATACCCCAAGAGACACTCCAGAGGCAAATTTGGTAAAGAACACATAGAAGGAGAAGAAAATAGCCTCATGGCCGTGAGAGTCGGGATTCTGGACTTTGAAATCATCTACCACATCTGGAAGCATGGACCTGAAACAAAAGCACATCCACTTTTGTGTCTGAGAATACAAATATAATATTTAAGGCCGACAAAGTTCTCATGTATTCACTCATTGTCAGTCATGGATGCTTATAGAGACCGGAGAAAGAGTTAACAGATCAAATGTAAATTTGTTCATTAAAGTCGATGTCAAATTATGCATTTAGAACAGAACATTTTTTATAGGAGCCACATATGAACACTCACCAGGGCAGGAGAAAGGCCGCAGCCACACTGGCACCGGCCGCGACGGATACAATGTAAGATACAATGAGGTTGCTGCTTATACACACCACCAGTATCATGAAAGGCACCGCCCACTACAACACAAACACAAGGGTTATGATCAATGACATCACACACATTTTACGCTGATGCAACACGAGAATCAGATACCCACCGTAATGCCGATGTATACAGCAGTTTTCTTTCCAAACCGGCAGAGGAACCATTGCCACATGGGGACGGTGACAGTGGCAGACAGCTGGAAAGAGAAGTCATATGTAAATTTCTTTAATCTTAACATATAACAGTAAACACAGTTAAAGAGTGCACCTGCGTTTTCATTTAGATTCTTTTTAGGTTGCTACAGTTAACACACTCATTATCTGTTGACCCAAGTCAATGCTGCTCTTAAACTATAAATGAAGCTCTTTCATCGCTATGGAGACGACTAACCTAATCCAACCCTGAGTGTGATGTTAAACGTAAAAACAAACAATTCACAAGCACTTACAAACGGTAAAAAAAAAACAGTTTAGTTACTCACCATGATGACCAGTAAGATATTTTGAAAATGGTTTCTGAATCCCAGCGTGTATTTGATGAATACAGCAAAATTTCCTTCCAACAGCTGAAAAAAGGAAAACACACAAAGGAAGTTCCCATCAAATGAAATGACTGAAGATTTCTGTAAAAATGATGACTTCATTCCAGAACCAGTTTCAATCTGAATCGAATTCTGAACTTTACTTTACTCTCTCACTCTGTATTGAGGGATGTGGCACATTTCTATAAAGCAGAACTATTGTGAGTTCCAGAAAGTCTGTCTGCCTCTCACTAACTCACAAACAGACTGGTTAAAAAACAAAGTTTGAGTCTTCCAAAAATGATCTGATTTACGTGAAATTTTACCTCACCATCAAAACAAGATTTTAAGTACATGTGCCTCTTCATATATCGCTCCTGTTCTTCTGAAACCTTATATCGCCATAACTGGCGATTTTTTTTGTCATAAATCAATATTATTATAAAAAAGTATTAAAAATTGCTTGTCAACTTTGACAACACAGTATTTAATCATTTGAAAAGTACAGTGTTTTCCATCTCCTGAAAAACAGCGAATTTGGACATCCAAGGTTTTAGAAGGACAGCGACAATATGCTGTAATAACGTCTCTCTTACCATGAAAGCCAGAGAAGTGAAGAGGAAGGCCAGCACTAGTTTAACATACGGCCCATGACTCATCACCAGACGCAGGCCAGTTCGAAATGACATGCGCCTATGTGCTTTCAAACCACCGTCATCTGAGAAAGAAACGGAAGAATAATGAAAACTTTGCTATAATTAATGTTGTGTAAAGTGTGTGTTCACATGTAAAGGAAGATAACTCACTGTCTTGCTCTCTCACTCCAAGAAACAACACAACAGCACACAGAACATAGATTAAACTTATGGCTGCAGATGCAATCATATATGCACGCCTCTGTGTAAGAGAGAGAGAGATCCAACTCATGATCAGTTGGTAAAGACTGATACAATATAAAATTCTGTCTGGATTTAACAAGTTCGGCTTGACTCCGGCCCCTCACCTCATTAAATATTTTGTCATCTATTAAGATTTGAGAACTATTGCTGTGCATGGAGTGATTGGCACTGTTGGTCACAGACGTGCTGTTAATGCAGGTGCTGCCGGCCATGCCCACAATCTGCCCTTGAACAGCAGTGCCAACTACTGAACCCAACACCTCTATAGTCATGCCTGAAAGAGAGGGGTAGCGTTAGGACAGATATTAAAGGGATAGTTAAACCAAAAATGAAAATTCTGTCATCATTTACTCACCCTCATGTTATTTCATACCTGTATAAATTACTTTGTTCTGATGAACACAGAGAAAGACATTTGCAAGAATGTTGGCAATTTTCAGTTCTGGAACATCTTTGACTACCATAGTAGGAAAAATTAAATGGTAGTCAAAGGTGCCCCCAAAAAGGTTTGTTTTCCTAAATTCTTCAAAATATCACATTTTGTGTTTAACAGAACAAAAAATATACACTTTTTTTCTACTATGGTAGTGGATGATGTCACAGAACTGAAAATGGCTAACATTTTTCCAAATATCTTTCTTTGTGTTCAACAGAACAAAGACATTTATACAGATTTGAAACCTGAGGGTGAGTAAATGAGGACAGAATTTTCATTTTTAAGTTACATTATATGGCACAGCTGTTAAGTGATGTAAAAGTACAAGGCATGAAAACGTGCGTGTGTGTGTGAGTGGATGTTCTTACGGTAAGCTGTGGCTGAATCCCGTTCTTTCTGTTCAGTGCTGATGAACATGGTCAGAGAAGAATACGGCACATGAAAACACTATTAAAACACAAACACACACAGTTAGTTTACTGGCTTACACTAAAATGGTATTAATATACAGTATATGCAAGTATTATACACAAAAGTCTGGACACGCCTACTCAATTCTTTATTATAATTTTGTCATTCATTTATTTGTAATTTTTCAATTATTTGTTCTTTTCAGATTTTAGAATAATAGTAAACTTGTCAGTAGCATGAAATAACACAAATGGATCAATAGGAATAATGCAGTGACCAAAAATGTAAAACGGAATGTGGAGCCACGTGCGGTGCTTTTTTAATCTGTATTGTAACTCACTGACATTGACACAAAAAGAATGAAATACATTTTGGAAATTTGTGCATAAACAATTACATTTTTTGAGCTTCCAATTCATTTAAAGCTTTTATATCTAAGCCTTTGACATTATATTTTTATGATCAGAAGAAACAGGCATTCAGTAAAAGGTGTCCACACTTTCAAATGGTAGTGAATATGCAAGTTTATAAATGTACAATTTGAATTCTCTGAAGGTTTGTGAGTGCATGTACTAACTGTCTGGAGGGACTGGAACAGACAGTAAAAGACCAGATACCACAACATCTTTCCTTGCTCTATTGGAGGAACCACCCATATCAGGAAATAACACAACACAGCTGGAACGGTGGACACCAGAATCCTGCATAGAAAAGACGGTATAATCATCTAACTGAAAAGCATGGGGGGCGGCTTTTGTTTAGTTTAATTAATCATCATCATCAAGAGCAAAATGCCAGATACTGTTTTTATGGAGAAGGTAAATCAGGAACTGTTTAATGTCAATAGAAAAGCAACTGCTGGAATCACAGTGTGCACAGCAGCTGCTCCTGCATTAATGTCAATAAAAGCCATATTCTCCAAAGCACTGCCTGTTTGCTCCACTTCCTTCTCATAAACAGCCATGTTGACTTCCTGCAATCCAGCTTTAACCTGCACGCTCGACAGACACGATGATTTACAACAAAACAGCAGTAAACTTCAGTATCACAATTCATGCATACACTAATGCCTGCATGCTGCATGTAATCTGATTTGTCACTCCTGGTGGTGTGGTCGGCTCAGCCTATCAGAAAGCAGACGGCTTTTTCTGCACTTGACTCATGTCTTTCCCACGTACTGCTTTCACACACCTAACGTACGACACTAGATTAGCATTACATTTCGCATGAACTCCTTTACATTTCTCTCTTTATGCCTGTAGCCATATTGCATAAACTAAATATTGGTGTGACAACACATTCTTGACAGGTCGTTCAGTAGATCCATTTTATTCAAATGTTTAAACTACATTTAATTAAACAAGTAAAAACTTCTCAGCATTGTTAAGCTATGTTACATTATGCAGGTACTGTACCTTGCAATCTGACGTTAAAATGAAATTTCATAATGCAATTATTTTTTATAAGAGAACAGAGTCTAAGAAATGACACCCTGCAGTTCTCTTGCACCCTCATAACTCTTGGCCAGCAAATCGGCCAGCAAAACCAGAAGCAGACGGGCTCATGTCACCTACTTTTTCTCAAATGATCTCACCAATTCCTTCCTTTCCTCAACCCACCCATTCCCAAAAGTCACAAGAGGATTTGGAATTTTTTCCACACTTTCGTTACGTCTCTTCTCAATTTAGAAGACAGTAACACACATTCGACATTCATCACACATTACAGAAACGTTCACTCTGGATGTTTTTAGGAACATACCAGGGCATCATGCGTCCGTGGCGTGTCCATGGAGTTCTGCTTACTAAAAACCCAACTGTGGGATCGGTCACAGCATCCCAGGCCCGGCCCACAAACAGGATAACAGAAGCACTGAGAGGATCCAACTAGAAAAACAGATTCAGTCATTAGTTATTGTCGAGTTAACGCAACAATTCAACACTGTGTACTTTGTGTTCCTATCTTAGATAATTCCTCGACAACATCACACTAATGCCAATCTTCCGTTTGCTCGCCCAACTTGTTGTTTTGGTTAATAATAACAGCAAAGAAAGATCATTCTCACCCAGAGTGATATGTTACATTAACTAAGCCTGAGACTTTATTTTTATAATCCTATGGCGAGATCTGGTGGTATAGTTATTCTACTGTGCGCTCACCTGTGCCACATCCAGCAAGAAGATTTGCAAAAAGAAGCCCAAGGCGCTTCCCGTGATCTGATAAGGAGCCCCTCCGATTGCAAAACACACCTTGCTGCAAACGGTCAGAGCTGTAACCCTCTCCTGCTGTGGTGGACGCTGATGGGACAAAAAAAGAGATCAGGAAAGAACAATAAAAGTGTTTGTACAGTGTAAAATAAGAACCTTGAGAGACCAGTGAACTTTTCACAGCAAGACGACGAGATAAAATTCTGATGAAGAGTTCCATCTTGAGTGCTTTTGTTTCCGTAGAATCCCAACGCTCGATATCAAAGCTCCTTCAGAACAGTTTGAGGCCTCTTGGCGTTTCATTTTAGTAGGATTAAGATGTTTGCTCCCTCTGCTCTGGCTGTGCAGGGACATTACATATAAACTAGGGCTGTCAATAGATTAACATTTTTAATCGCGATTAATCGCACCCTTTTCGTGCGATTAACTGCGATTAATCACATACGTATAGTGAAATTAAACATCCACTATTTATTTTGTTGAACATGTTTATTTTAGTGCTGTCAATCGATTAAAAAAAAAAAACTAACTAATCACACACAGCTTTTATGTTTTTAAATATACGTCACATTCTAATAATTTCACATTTTATCTCCAAATTAATGTAGAAACAACACATTTCTTTAACAGCATCATTTCATGAATGAAAGCCAACATTCTAATATTGTTGGCTTTGCAACTGATGTCTTCATTAAATATATAATTTTTTCTGCTAATCAAACCTATTATAATAAGTCTGCCCTTCCTATCTGTCTAGCAGGTTTGAAATATAAAGAAAATAAACTTCTCAAACACTTTACAGTCTTTACTGCTAAATACATGAAATACAGAAGAATCCTCATTGAAGCTTCGTTTCTTTTGTTCGTTGATTAACATTAGTGACAGGAGTCACAGCAGCACGTTTAAGAGCGCCGCACCTAAGCAGGTCTAATGCGCTTCCTATTTTCACTACTCTTTGCATTCCTATTTTCACTACTCTTTGCATTCATTTAAGATAGACAAAATGTGCTTTCTGGCATATTCTTGTGTGTTTTTGTTCATTCAAGCACGAAAGAGAAGTTAATACATGGTGTGCTGTCTGACAGATTCTGACGCAGCCTCTAGCCCATGTGTTCACCAGACGGGATCGCTGTCGCGTTGCATTGAGCCGTATTCCACAGCCAGAAGCTGTCAATCTATACTGGACATGTCAATACAACCATTTCAGGCCTTTATATGAATAAGAGCATGATTATAATGTAATGCTAGACAATGATGACAGAAAAAACAGATCTTGCGTTAATGGCGTTAAATATTTTAAACGCGTTAATCTGACGCGTTAACATTGACAGCCCTAATATAAACTCATCTGACTGTTAAATATTCCACATCTTGTTATCAGATTGTCCGAAAATGGACGGATGGATGGAATGATGCACGTACCAATAAAATATATCCCTAGAAAAAGTTGCATTGGATAAAAACATCTGTCAAATGCATAAATGTGAATTGTTAAAGAAATATGTAAAAAGGAGACAGACGAAGTTCACAGATATGCTTATAGAATCATCACCACATTTATAAGTTTCATGTAAAGCCACAAATTGATTGGGTGAAGTCAGTGCTACTTCCTCTGAGTCAGAGTAGAAAAAACTGCAATCAGGTACTACCCTGGTCATTACCAGCTGATGCCATCCAGCCAATGAGATCCGGCTTGTCCACAAAATGCTTTGGTCAACGCTAGTCTTCGCAAGCATCCTGCTCAGAGGTAAGAACAGGCAAGCAGGACCGAATGCAATGATTGGACGAACATTTTATGGCACTGTGACTTCCATAGAAGATATAAAAGTATATTTAGACCTATTTACATAATGGTTGTATTGGGATGTGAAGAGATACCACTAACATAACAAAAAATCTTTCTGGAAAGAATTGCCTACCTTCCCTTTAATCTTGTTACTTTGAAATGAAATATATCTGATGGACTGTGTTAGCAAATATTTTAGCATCCAGTTCTTTATACCATTAATCTTTAAAATACCAAATTCTAATAATAAATTAACAACAAAATATTTATTTACAAATTAATTGAATAAATGTACACAGAAGACATGGACAATCGCGCGTGCTGACGTAAAGCCTGGAGCAAGTCGCGTTAGTGAACACGTCCTCTTTAAATCCGGTTTTCCTCAAAGACACGCCTTAGTAACGAAAGCATCTGTGAATTGCAAGTAGTCCGCAAATAATCCTTAATAAGTGAACTTATATTTTGAAATATGCCTTTACAGTTGGGCGCCGATATACTCATACGTATCTCTTCCGCTTAAAATGATAACGGTCGCGCGAGTCTGGCACGTGCTGTTGTAATGATTGCATTCAAGACTATTATAGAGAATATTACACTGCTGTCGCATCCACCATTTACCTGTAAATAAATATCACTGTACGTATTCTATATATAATCAATGAACACATTTTATTTACATTCTGGTTGACCTACCTTGGCGATTTTGATGTCATCTTGAGTCACGGGTTTGGCTGAAGGTAACAAACCGGTAGGAAATTGCTCGGCTCCCTCTCCTTTTGCCATAACACTGATCGGGTGTAGTGTTGCTCCCGGAGCGGAGTGTGATGATTTATTCGTTTGTTGTATTAAAGTATCAGTGTTTGACAGTGTACCGTTTCCACTTTCGTCTTTCAGTGAAACGAGATGCTGCTCAGCCTGCCTGTACTTCACTATTGCCGCGTTTGAACGCTGGAGTGTCCACGCCCACGCCCCGTCACTCGTGGCAATGGAGAAAAGTGAGGCAGAGGATTAACGTTAGGCATTTTTATGTCTAAGTGCATTATCTTCGAAGTATGCTGGGAGGACGTGCCTCCTCAAGAAAGAAAATAATAAACAATGCAAAATTAACACAACAAATATTTAGGAAGAAGATTTTTAATTGTGTGTTAATCACAATAACACTGAACAGCAGACATTATCATGCATTAATATATATATATATATATATTAATATTGAAAATTGATGTTTATCTATTTTATAAAATAGAATAATCCAAATATTGCGACGAGTGGCACAATAGAGCCAAAAGGACAGGCAGGCCTAACAGGATTGGCTTGATTGACCTTAAAATAGTTTTAATTCAAGCAACATGAGGTTTGGGCTCTTTGTGAGATTTTTATCAGCAGCCCAGTCATACACGATTATGGTGTCATATACAATTGAAACTTAAATTGTTGCCATTTTCATTTCTATGTTTGACACTGAACAATATATTGAGAAAAATTCTATGACCTGATTTAAGTGGGACTACAAAAAGAAAAATCAAGAATAGTACAAATATCCTGAAGCAAAATGCCCTGTGCTTTTGGAATCACTGAGACTGGGAAGAAAATTCAGTTTTCAACAGGAAATAATAGAAAACAGACAGCAAGATCCATACTGGAATACTTTAAAAATGTATTAAAGAGGCAATTTCCTGGAGTGGTCCAGTCAAAGCCCAGACCTCAGTCCAACTGAGCCTCAGTGGACTGACAAAATATGAGGTGTGTTCACAAATCCATCTGTATAATGCTTGCGTTCAAAAGTCAGCTTTGAATAAAACTTCTGAAGATCCTTACTGGTAATAACTGAATCGCATGCTTATTGTAACCTCAAAGTAGGTCACAGTAAATAATAATAATACGTGCATTTGTGTGTGTGTGTGTGTGTGTGTGTGTGTGTGTGTGTGTGTGTGTGCGTGCGCGTGGAAATGGATAAACCCTACGGTATGGGGACAAAATGCCCCCACAAAGATGGCAATATCCAAAATCCTTGTCCTTGTGGGGACATTTTTTGTCCCCATGAGGAAACAAGCTTATAAATCATACAGAAATAACTTTTTTGAAAATCTAAAAGAGCAGACAGTTGTGTATGATTGTTAGGGTTAGGGAATATGATATACAGTTTGTACAGTATAAAAACCATTGCGTCTATGGAATGTCCCCATAAAACATGGAAACCCAACAAAGGTGTGTGTGTGTGTGTGTGTGTGTGTGTGTGTGTGTGTGTGTGTGTTCATGTTTGTATATCCCGGTGGGGACCTAAACCTGAATACACACCAACACATGGGGACTCGTGTCACCGTGGGGACCAAAATTGAGGTCCCCAGGGGCAAAAAAGCTAATAAATTGTACAGAACAATATTTTTAAAAAATCTAAAAATGCAAAAAGTGTTCTATGATCTTTAGGTTTAGGGATAGGGGATAGAATATACAGTTTGTACAGTATAAGAACATTACGCCTATGGACTGTCCCCACGGGGATAGTCAACCAAAGCCTGTGTGTGTGTGTGTGTGTGTGTGTGTGTGTGTGTGTGTGTGTGTGTGTGTGTGTGTGTGTGTGTGTGTGTGTGTGTGTGTGTGTGTGTGTGTGTGTGTGTGTGTGTGTGTGTGTGTGTGCGTGCGTGCGTGCTTTTTGTTGCATTTATAAGGTGTGTGCTTTTTGTAACAGGCGACCTCAAAGTAGGTGTGAATCGGGCCTTAGTTATAATCAAACGCCATTGGAAAAAAAATGTATACTGTTTCAATCTGGCCTCTGTCTACGACGGTGCTCGGCTCAACGGTGTGTGGCGACATCTGCAGGGCTATAATGAAATGACAAGTAAGATAAATGAAGAATAGAATAGAATAGAACTTTATTGTCACTGTTTAGACACAATTAAATACAGTTTAGCAGCTCTTCTGGATGACAGGTGAATAATTATTTAAAAAAAAACAATTATAAAGTTATAAGAAATAGAAATAAAATATATACAGTTAAATGTAAGAGCAGCCAAAGACCTATATATAGACAAACGCATAAATACACACAAAAATATAAATCCTCTGAGGTAGTGCAGTGACACTGCAAGTAAAGTGATAGTGCAAAAGATAAATATAGTAGGGGAGGGTAATTGCACTCTTACAGGAGTTGTTTATTGCACAGTTTCGTTTGGTGGGAGTGTGTGAGTGATTATGTATTTTAGCATCTAACTGCCTGGGGAAGAAACTGTTTTTCAGTCTGTTGGTTTTGGCTTTTATCAGTCTGTACCTTCTCCCAGAACAGGTAAGGGGGAGAACAGATGATGTCCAGGGTGAGCAGAGTCTTTTGAAATGCAGTTGGCCTTCTTCTGAAGTCGGCCAGTGTAGATGTCATGGAGTATGGGCAGTGACATACCAATCACACGCTCAGCTGCCCTCAATACCCTCCCCAGGTCCTTCCTGTTATCTTCTGTACAGCTGGAGGACCACAACGTGCAGCAGTTAGTTAACAGACTCTCTATGGCAGAACGATAGAAGTTGGTCAGCAGGTTTTGAGGTAGGCGAGCGTGTTTCAACTTCCTGAGGAAGTAAAGTCTTTGTTGTGCCTTCCCCACCTGCTGGGAGATGTGTGTGGACCAGGTGAGGTCAGCCGTGATGTGCAGACTGAGGAATTAAAAGCTCTCTACCCTCTCTACCTCATCTCCATGTATGCAGAGGGCAGAGTGCTCTGTGCGCTTTGATTTTCTGAAGTCCAAAATAATTTCCTTGGTTTTGCTGATCAACAAAACAGTAGAACAGTAGTCTATAAACACACACACACGATAGCAAAGAAACTCTATGCAGTCTGTTGAAGGAACGTTTTATCAAAACAACTTTTATCAATAAAACATGATTATAAAAAGCAGCATATGTCCAATTGATTGAATGGGATCCAGAGTCTGCAACTTTTAATGCCCCGCACTAAATTATTCACATTTTGCACTTTATGCAAAAAACACACTCTTGTAAAAAAGTTTAAATATAGGGGCAAATTGAGCAATTTTGGGAAAAAAATATTTGGGGAAAAAACTAGTCTGATATTGTAAATAAAAAATCTTTTGCAATACGCACACACTACCACAGATATAAAATAATGAAATTAAATTCAACATACTTGTTTTTGTTAATAATCATTAGTACACACTTTTGCAACTATAGCAAAAATGAGATATGCTCAAGAACATCTCCACATTCATTCAGAGCTCTATTTTATAAAATAAAGTAGAAAAAATTGTATCTTACAGCAAAATTGTCTGAGTTCATCAGGGGTCAGGAGAGTTGCAGAGTTTGAGGAGATTGAGCGCTGAGCAGGATTTTGAAAGACTGCAAACACACTTCTTTAGATGGGTGATTATTTCCACAGATATAAGAGTGGCTGCTGTCTTATTTACCAACGTTTGTCTTCATCCATAGCTTACTTATTTTCCTTGGATTTTGTATTTAATTGTCAGTTATTCTACATGTGTGCAACCAATTCTACTACATCATCTCTTGTAATTTTAAACATTTGCCTAATAAGGTAATTTACTCTTTTTCTTTCATTCTTCTTTATATACTCTGAGTGTGTGAAGACAACGTTAAATAATAACTTATGTGAAGGGTGTGAGGTTTCCGTCCTTTATCCATATGCGCATGAGACTGTAGAACAATACCAGCTCCCAACGACCGCTAGCCTACAGCACTAACCCTCTCTTAACCCTTTGTTATAGGGCTAATCTGTTGCCTTAACAAAGACAGTGGCAAGTTTTTGCTTCTGTTGAAGAGGGGGATGGAGGGATAAAGAGAAGAAGCAGAAGAGGGCAGATAGAATGACTTGAAAAGTAGAGTGGGGGATTTAGATACTATTGGCATATCGTCGGTTGATTGCTTTTGTGTTGGTGGCTTGTGATGATGTTAAGAGTTTTTATTCTCAGGGGTGTAATAATAAATAATTACAAACAGATATATTCTGTCATCATTTATTCACATTTACATCCTTCAAAACATGTATATGACTATTTCTTCTGTGGAACACAAGAGGAGATATTTGTATCCACACCATAAAAGTCATTGTTGTTCCGTTACCAACCTTATTCAAAATATTTTCCTTTGTGTTCTGCAAAAGAAAGTCATGCAGGTTTGGAATGACATGATGAAAGAATTTTCATGTTTAGGAATACTATTATGCTATAATGTCTGACACAACCCCTCAAGGCAGGAATGAAGAAGACATGTGATTTTTCCTCTGTGATGGAAGAATGGGGGATGGACGAAACAACAAAACTGATTCTTTTGTTTCTCTCAATCTAATGATGGGTTAGGAGGTGCAATGTTTCTTTAGACGGTAGGGGGCGCTTAAACGCTAAACGTCTGAAGTGTAAGCACGGCCATAGTAAGCTTTTTGACCACTTGACCCGGTGTTTTGACGGACCAACTTCAGACAACAGATGTCCAGTGCAGTAAAAAAAGACATTTGAGCATGTGTATATGTGAATATCCAAAAAAGTTTATTTAAATTCATTAGTAGCTGCATGTAGGGCTACATGTTTTTTGTGAGTGTTTATTGTTTACAATTTGTATAACTACTACACTTTGGTTAATTATGGTTACAATGGTTAGTGACAATGGTTAATTTTCATATGGGTAGTGTCATAATATAAATGGGAGCTGTGACTCCCTTTCTCAGTCTGTGTTGCAGACTGTTGGGCCTAAAGTGTAAACTAAATCTAACCAAAAGCTTTTCTTCGCTGCAACCCTGCTTGTTGCTAGATGGATTAGTGTTGTGTCTGCTTTAGTCATTTGTGTAGATGATGCCCTGTAAGGTCAAGTAATCACACTCCTGCTGGACTAACGTTCACACTTTACCCCCAGCGTTTAGTGAGGGGGGTGGGGGGCAGTGCTCTAGTACTCGACCACAAATCCGTCATGTGGGTGCAGAATATATCTTTAATGTATATTTAAAATAATATTTAAAAAGACAGTGTGGGTGTGGGATACTACCATAACAAAACAGGGGCAAAAGTTCAGCTAGTGCATTGTATTTCCTTGTTATTTTATATTAAGCACATTTATGTTGTGTTATGTTGATTTTTTATATTTTTATCAGATGTTCTTTGTCTGCGACCGTGGTGCAGTCTTATTTTTTATAGAGCGCACGACAGTTAGAAAAACTTTATTATAAAACTACAAGTTTATTCTTTTAAAGATGTTTTACCAGAAGACTTGAGATGAAAAGCAAGTAATTCTACCGCGTACGTCTTGGTTTTTAAGGATCGGCGATTGTTTTCGCCAGTTCAGACGCAACTATCGATCGGTGGAATTACATGCATCAGTAGATCCATCAGAAGGTTCATATCAGCCCAATCATGTTTAGATTTGAATAGTGACGTAGAGGGTTTTATTTTCATTCAAATACTCATTTTACTACCTTCATATTCACAATGAGCAGTGGTTCACACGCTTCGCCCGCCCCCCCGGTGGGTGGGGCCACGCTGCGCTCTCTCACACAAAGACGCAGATCTGGCGCGAAAGCACTTTTACCGGCAGCGGGTTGGGGGAGGGTGTGGCTGCACTGCACCACGCGGATCGATCGTTGCTGCCGTTGTAACAGGACACCTACTTTATTTTCGCAAGACGAAAAAAACTTTTCTCGTTGTTCAGGTTAAACGGCCGTAAAACCAAGGCGGTTGGAGTCGCACGCACTATTGTTCAGCGAGCGCGTGTGCGCCGGAGTTGTGCTCAGTCCCGCAACCGGACTCTGCGCTTCTTTGTTCTGTCTGTCCCGTTGATTCTCTGTGGACTTTGCAAGTCTGCGACCCCATGCATTAACCGGTAAGTTCACCTGTAATTGATTAATCACCATAGGATACGCTTGAGTGTGTTTGTTTGAGCGCGTGCATTTCCTGGATCATTTAAATGCATAACGTGTTTTTATATTTCGTATGATCAAAGTGCGTGTAATATTAATGGAACACCACAGTCAAAAAAAGTACAACCTGGTTCTTTAAGAAATTCCTGATCAACAATCGCTGGTTACATGGTTTCCCACTCGCGACTTTAACTTGTTACTTTGGATGTTTTGTCGCTCCCTGATGCATATCTGCAGTTCTGTCTGCGCAAAACGACGGACGCACGTGGGTAGTCCTCATTGATTTAATGCCATGGTCCGTTGTCTTCACAGATACCAGTTAAAGTTCTGCAGCAATGCCTGGAGTAAACACGCACCCACTATACGGCTGGGAGATGGAGCACTACTTTTACGACGAGATGGACACAGAAGAGGACTTCTTTAAATCGACAGCCCCGAGTGAGGATATATGGAAGAAATTCGAGCTGCTTCCCACCCCACCCATGTCGCCTTCAAGGACGCTGGATGGAGACTTGTTACCGGGGGATCGACTCGGGTGGGCACCCCCGAAGACATTAACATGCGATGAGGAATACGAGGGGTTGCACAAGTTTGACCCATTGGACATTTTTGGAAATCTCGGCTCTATCGTTATCAAAGACTGCATGTGGAGCGGATTTTCCACGAATCACCGGCTCGAGAAAGCACAGATTAGCGCTCAGGTTCAGACGACTACCTCATTGCACACAGCCTCGGCTACACAGAAGGGTCCTCGTGTTGCACCGGGCACGCCCGTGACCGGCGCTAAGGCGGCACAGTGCGTGAATCCGGCTGCTGTACTTGAGCTTCCTGTCCCGCATAAGAAAGTTGCTGCAGGGTCTTCCGGTTCTGAGTGTCGTTCAGATTCCTCCGGTAAGAGTTTGGACAATTGATTAAATGTAATTTGCTTAATGGGATGGGTCTATGCGTGTACCAGAACATTGCTGAACCAGTGATGTAGGAAGATAGCCTGCTGCATAGGGTGTGACATCCAACGCAATATAGATTTTGAATGTCCCAATAAAAAAACACTTGTTTTACCTTCCCAAGACTTAAAACCGATACTCATACTCACAGATGTCAGATACTCGTCCAAAATACCTTGTATGTGGTGAATTGTAACACTTTATGATGGCATAACCATGGGAAGTCACACTGCATGACACTTCTCAAGAACTCCAATTCTTCCTCAATTCTGACACATTTGATTTTTATAAGAGGAATAATTAAAAGTACTAGTCAGTTTATAGTTACATTTTATTCATTTGGTATGCGCTTTTATCCAAAGCGACTTACAAGTAGAGTTATTGAGTTTTTAGTCTACGCATGTAGACTTGCGTTTAGCTCGTCTGTTTTCTTACAATATCAAAGACGTCTGTCATTCTGTGTTGGAATGGTGTGTGTATCTTTTCTCTAAATGGGTCATATTTTGTCATCTCAGATGAAGAGGATGATGATGAGATCGACGTGGTGACCGTTGACAACCGACCGAAGCGCGGTCGCCCTCCAAGCCGCCGGACGCCAGTAACCATCATGGTGAGCGCAGATCCGTTTGGACCGTGCCCCAAGCGCTTCCACGTGTCCCTGCATCGACAGCAGCACAATTACGCTGCCCCTTCACCTGACACGGACCCTGAGGATGACTTAGATGAGGAGGAGTCCACCAGCAAACGGCCGTGTCTGGAGCCGCCGTCTCCACTCTCCTCGCCCGCCACCTCGGACTCGGAGGACTCAAACGAACAGCGTCGTAACTTCTTGGAGAGGAAGCGGAGGGATGACCTTCGCTCCAGGTTCCAAGCGCTCAGGGGGGAGATTCCAGGACTGTCTGGGTCTTCAAAAACCTCAAAGGTGACTATTCTGACGCAGGCGACGGAATACTTGCTGAAGATACACGCCTGCCAGCGACGTCAAGCTCAGGAGAAGAGGAAACTGAAAGCCAAACAGCAACAGCTGCTCCGCAGAATCGGTCTATTGCAGAGTTCCTAAATGACGGACGCTTTAATTGAAAACATCTCAAGGATCCAAAAAGCTAATGAACTTGTATATATCTTGTATAGTCTACATTGAATCTTGCCCTTAAAGGGATCTGTACAGGTGTGTGTCGAGAGCTTTGCAATGCTTTAGATTGAGATGTTGAACTTGGATGAAACATGCTCGTGATGCTAATGTAATGTACATGGTTGGCAAGGTGGTGGAAGCCATTGTTGAAGAATCTTCCCATTTTTGGAAGACGGGTGGGTGCTGTGTATGCATGTGGGGTGTTTAGGTTATGATGTGAGGGGACTGGGGTTTGTAGGGTGTTATGTGAGGGGAGCATGTGTTGTTGCACATTTTGTATGTTTGTCCCTGTGAGCTTACTGGAGGAAGCCTGAAGTGTCATGTTCATAATGGTCTGTACAAAATCTGCTGTAAATACTGTATTCAGAGGACGTTCTCCTCCTTTATCTACTCATGAACAGCACAGAGAATCTATTTTGTTAAAGAATAAAGCAACAAAAATGACCAAGTGCTGTTCCCTTATTTTCCTCATAACGTTTTCTAGAAAGCCATATCATTCTATCCTGATTCTTTCTGTCTCATCCGGTCTCATCTCAAACACTTATTAATCGAGTGAGAATGAAATTAATGTAAGACAAAAATATTTGTTTGTTCAAAGTTATAATTAGATTAGATTCAACTTTATTGTCATTGCACATGTACAAGTACAAGGCTGCAAAATGTGACCTCTGCATTTAACCCATCCCGAGAGTAGTGAACACACGCACAGCAAGTGGTGAACACACGTACCCTCGGAGCAGTGGGCAGCTATCACTGCAGCGCCCAGGGAGCAAGTAGGGGTAGTAAGGTGCCTTGCTCAAGGCCCGCCGGCCCTGGGAAACGATCCGGCAACCTTCTGGTCATGAGTCCGACGCTCTAACCATTAGGCCACAACTGCCCCCAATAATATGCTGTTTGCAGGTTCCTCCCTCTTGTCTTATGCCTGCCGTTGAAACTGAAAGAGGAAGATGTTAAAAGGGTAGTTCAAAAGATACCATTGCCTGTTGTTATACTGAACAACTGGTTCAACAGTCATGTTGAAGAGTCGAAGTGTGAAAACTGATTTGCAGAGAAGCATCTTTGGTTTGCATATTTAAATGCTGGTTTTTACACAAAACAATCATCTCAAAACCTGATTATGCACACCAAACCATGCTCTGACTGTTTTGGTGTTATTTTCAATGGGTTTTTGGCTGCAGAAGTGGGAGAAGCGAGTTATGGGAAGCAGAAAGAGGAAGTGATGCAACCAGCCCCTAAACCTTTTCCTGTACATCTGAATTTTTGGACCTTAAAGGAATTCTTTGGAACACAAGCCGATTTGATCGATCCACAAAAAAGCACCTATAGAAAACCGAAACATTTAAAGTCCCTCCCTCTTATTATTATTTTTTAATAATTTGATAATGCTTCCACCTGACAACACTTGAAATGTTCCTCTTGCTTTGTCACTGTTAAATAGCCGTATCTACTGTACATATTGGTTACACTGCAGCTAAAACTTATTTCCCATCAGCAGAAAAGATATTCAACATCTATTACATAAGATCCTATATCGGCATCCCATCTGCAGTCCACTAACCCAGATTTCATTCCCATGGAATCATGGGAAGTCAGACACTCCAAACTGACCCACTGATCCTAATGAAGATAATAGACGCCACACACGCTCGATTATTGTTGTTGTTATTTCACAGTTCTCGTGTTTGTTTTTCTCCTGTACTTTTATATCTGTTTTGCCTTCTCTGTCAGAACAGGTTACTGCAAGCTGTTACATAGAGAACAGACAAGTTTCTCCCCCCTCTCGTTCTCTCTGAGTCTGTCTCTCACCTCACTGTAGTCTGGATGTTATGTCCGTTTTCATTTATGCCTTCTGGGTGTGGCACACAGGCATGTTTATTGCATTGAACTTGCTGTGAAACTCTGAATATGACTGTCAAAACAAATTCATAGTCATTATCGCTTATTCTGATTTTATCATTGGTTGTTCAATCCACAAATCTGTTGTAACTGCAATCACTGGTTTGAACACCGCAGCCGTCTGGGCCCAGACAAACTCATGTCTCCACATTTCTGGCAAAACTTATAAACACAGTTTATTAAGAGTAAATGCATACGGGAACACATACAAGCATACATAACTGCAGATTTTAAAACATTCTGTGTACGGTGACTACAGAACAAACTGTAGATGTGCAGGGCGTTGATTTCAGGTCATCACAGGACCAGACATGAAAAATTCAGTAAGTGCAGAATTAAATCAGGATAACCTTGCATTATATCTTATATGAAAATGTAGAACAACACAATTAACTATGACAAAACGAGACTGTTGTCTTAAAGTGATAGTTCACCCCAAAATGAAAGTTCTGCCATAATTTACTCATCCTCTTGTCATTTCAAACCTTTATGACTTTCTTTCTTTCGCAGAACACAAAAGAAGCCATTTTGAAGAAAGTTGGTAACCGAACAGCACTGGACCCCATTCACATCTATTGTATGGACACAAAACCCATGCAAGTAAATGGGGGCCTGTGCTGTTCGGTTACCAACTTTCTTCAAAATGTCTTTTGTGTTTTGCAAAAGAGAGAAAGTCATACAGGTTCGAAATGACAAGAAGGTGATGAAATGATGACAGAATTTGTATTTTTGGGTGAACTATTACTTTAAATGACTCAACTGCCTCATTATGTTTTACTGCACGCAAAATGTTAATACATAAGAATCTGTGACCTATGTGCCGCAATAAAGATTTTAAGTTTGGATTTCTGCAGGTGTCTCTGTGGACATGTTTGTATGGAACAGCAGTTACATTGTATGAATACACTCGGATGAATGAAGAGAGATTAACTGAACACAGACCAAGTCGCATCATTTGAAACCGCCCCTCTGTGCTGGGATTGGTTGAGGGGGTTGTAGCTCAGAGACGGGGGCATTAGATTGGCGGGGGTCTTTGTCTGTTTTGTGGTTTTGTCTTTAATGAGATTTAGACTCGCAGTAATCAGAGCAAAGCTTCAATTATAAGCTCAGTTCATGATCCAGAGAAACCTGGACTAAGACTGTCGATCTGTCTCTTTATAATTCATCTAGTGATTAACTATGCGTGTAAGCTAGATGGAATTGGTAAAGAGATCAATTAAATAGTTATGTAATTTCCATAAGGCCACACAAAATAAACCTTAAAGCGACAGTTCACACAAAAATCCATCCTTCACTCACCCTCGAGTTGTTCCAAATCTGTATACATTTCTTTGTTCCAATGAACACAAAGAAAGATATTTGAAATAATGCTTGTAACCAGACAGATACTGGCCACCATTGACAAGTAGGAAAAATGACAAGGGTGGTGAAAAGTGCCTCAGAACTGCTTTCCTACATTCTTCAAAATATCTTATTTTGTGGTAAACGGGACAAAGAAATGTATAAAGCAATTTTTTCCTACTATGGTAGTCAATGGTGGCCAAGAACTGTTTGATTACAAGTATTCTTCCAAAAAACTTTCAATGTGTTCGTCAGTTTGTCGTTTTTTGGTGAACTGTTGCTTGAAATTTGTGAGGGTGTATAGTAAAAGCTCAATTGTAAATATTCTCTTCTGTAATTGTAAAGGATTTGCTTAAAACATTTGTTGTTTATTAAGGAATCAGTAACCTAAACCTGCTCTATTAACAGAACCAAGCACTGTACTTTAGCACTGTACCGTTTGGATCTGTTTGGTAATTTTGGTCTATATGCTACATTACCTTCCTTGTCGTTATTGCCTGCAGTACATACCAACTTCACCAATTAGAAATTAAATAAATGAACATTTAAGTATTTTGCAAAATAAAATGTTTTGTGTATGCAAGCCTTGTGTGACGTAAGCTGAATGTAGGTCAGTAGAATTGAAGGGTGGGTGTGTTCCATCACAACTTCACTGGTTGACCTCGGTACAAACATGCTATTGTTATGTAACTCTATTCTCTTTCCCTTCTCTTACCTCTCTCCTTCTTTCCCTCTTCCTGAATCGCGTTTCTTTCTCTCGAACTCATATCCTTATTCTAAAGTTTTGGCCATGATAAAATAGTTTAATTGTCAATATTACGAAGCATTTTATAAACATTCATATTCACACACAATACAAAACTAACACCAAACTATTCACGTTATCCCATAAACAGTAAAGAAAAGGACATCCTACAATACATGTACCTCGTAACCGTGCTTTGTTTGCGTATTACCCAAGGAGTGTCAGTTATAGTGCGATGCTGTCCTCTGGTGGTAGAATTGCTTACAACATCTTTCCCACCAGTGTCAAGTCGAACGTATTTGTCTACAAATAAACATTTTGTTTACAGTATTTTTATACAGTGTTGTTTCACTACGTTAACCTAGACACATGGAAAATGTACGTAATGGAAAATGTACGTAATGTAAGTGAATGTACATAAAGGAAAAAACAGTGTGTGTCTTTACACGCCCACGTGCTACATACATAGTTTAATAATTATTTAATATGCAATAAATATCAATAAAAATGTAACATTTACAAATGTATCAACTGTGGGTAAAAGGGTTACCCGAGGTCATGTTTATTTGCCTGCATAACCGCTTTGCTCTTACGGCTTTGTTTCATTGGCTGATTTGGATGTCTATCAAAGAAATGGCCGCTAGAGCGACGCAACGCGACGCAGCATTCTATTGGACTATTCGTATTGCCGTCCCACCTGACGAACCTCAAACCTCGCATTTAATTGGCTGAGGCTTGCGGTTTAAATTTGAACAGTTTCAAACTGGAGAAAGTTATAAACGTGCAGCGGATCTGCGTGTCGCGCTCGTTATTCAGAGAAGAAAAACGGTTTTTGTGTTAAGTTTGTGCAGTTTGAGTAAGGTACGTATTTTAGATAAACGTTTACATGTATATGAAAGGGATCGACTTAAGTTGTATACCGGATTTGGCCAATAAGAGGGCATATTGATCTTTATTTGGCAGTGTTGTTAGAATGTTTTGATATTCATGCATGTATATGAAATACAGGTACACATACAATATATTAAATGTGCTATTAAGTGCGGAGACGTTTTTTATTCGTTGTGGATTATGAAATGTGTCTATCTGAATAGGAAATGGCAAGTGACAAGTCAATTCAAAAACATTATGGATAATTAAAATCTTCAGGAATGTCTTAAACTGTCATGTTTGTGCCTTTTGTATGATTAGTTGTTATGCTTCAGAAGGGAATACATTCAATCTAATTTATTTGTTTTGTAAAGAGTTTTTTTAGTTCAGTCTCTGTCTGGCTGATGACGTGCCCCTTCGTTAACTCAATCCACAGATTACAAACAAGTAATTTTGTTTCTTTTCTTTCATTCCTTCCTTTGTACTTTTTGCACACTGTAAGAGGGAGGGAGGGAGAAAGAGAGCATGTTGTGAAGTCTGCTTGTGTATCCAGGTTAAAACTAATGGTTGAAAATGTAGCCGGTGAGCTGTTTATTACCTTTTCAGACAATAGGGATTGCTGAGGTTGAAAAGTGCCTTACAAAGCTGACAGTCTTATTATTAATCCTACATAGTTCAGCAGAATCCATGGAAGGACAGATGAGGCCATAAGTGGTAATGCTTCTTTGAAGACTTTATGAATTTCCTCCTTGTTCCTTTCTTATCGTAAGTCATGCCCTCAAGGGATTGCCACAGTGCCTGCTAGATCATATGCCATCTTTTGCTAAAGTATAAGTAAAAATACATTTTAAGTAGAATAATACCGTATTGCCAAAATGTTTAGTAACGTCAGGTTTTTTTAAGCTTTGTTATAGCCTTTGACCATCTCTCTAAGGCATGATGTCCTCACTCCTCACAGATGAAGATCCACTTTCTATACTCTAAGCACTTCACTGGTTGCTGTCATGTTTGTCATGTGCTTTTGTTTTTTTGGGTTGTGAGTTTTGCTCTGCTTACCACATTGAGCACTAAGTTGTTGCTCATTAGAAATTAAACGGATTAAATGTGTTTGTGTAAGAGGAATGTTAAGATCCCCTGGTTAGAAGGTAAGATGCCAGCCTCATGGTCTTATCAGTGAAACCAGCTGTGTGTGGTGCCCGCTGGGCGTGACCGACCAAAACGCACGTAGTCATGTTCAGTCTGTCTGTTTTACAGTATGAGTTCCGTGGCGGTGAAGGAGAATCAGGGAGTGTGTGCTGTACAGAAGAACAGCAGTTCTGAAGACTCTTGTGACATTTTCTCTTTGGAGCAGCTGACTGGCAGGCCTTCCATCCTGCGGCAGTCACAAGCAGACAACATTAACAGGACTGGACCTAAAGGAGCAAAGGTGGGCATTACGAGGATTTTGTGGCACAATGTTTATGTAAACAAATCATTGGAGGTTTAAGATACTTGGTAATCAAGATCATTTTCCTCTGAATCAAATCGGGCATTGTTCCCTATAAGCACTGCAGTAGTTTTTTGACTATAGTTGTTTTGAAACGGAGTGCTCGTTCACATTTGCTCACTTTGCTTTTATTATCTGAGTGGTTTTCTGTTATTTAAATCTGTTTGTTTTAATACTTATTATTTTTTAATAGGTTTGTTTTCAAACTCCACGACGGGACCCAGTCACAAAGCGGATTATGTCCCCGAGCCGCACCAGTGGGACAAACAGCCAGGATGACAGCACTAAAGCTCTGGAGACTTTCATGCCCTTTACTGACCAGTAAGTATTCGCAACTTGATTTTTAAAGTTTGTGTAGACAGGCTAAAGGGATAGATGTATGACTTTCTTCAGCAGAACACAACAGAAGATATTTTGAAGAATGTTTGTAACTTAACAACAGCGGTACCCATTCTCTTCTGTTGTATGGATACAGTCAATGTGTACCACCGTTGTTCGTTTACCGACATTCTTCAAAATATCATCTTTTGTGTTCTGCGCAAGAAAGAAAGCCATACAGATTTGAAATAAGAGGGCGAGGAAATGATGATAGAATTAAATTTTTTGGATGAACTTGGGTAACAAAGAACTAATATTACACCTCAGGCAAGAAATGTAATATGTAAAAAAGAGATTATTCTGGTTTAAATATAATACAAATTTAAGGAAATGCTTCTAATAAGGTTTTTCAACATGTAACTTTAGAATAATAACTTTGTATAGACGGGTTTGGTAAGCAATTTCTATTCAGTCTCATCTTGACAAGTAATCTTTTATAAGTACTGGTAATACTTTGAAAGTGTTTTTTTTTAGGAATATCCACTAACAATTGTATTTATTACAGGAGTTCAGTGTTGAACAACACATCCACCACACCAGTCAACATGCAGAGTAACAGTGTTTCTTTACCTGATGATGACATCCCTGTTCAGAGCAAAGTAGCCTTCACACTTGATCTTGACAATCTAGATGCCATCAACCCTTTCCAGAGTTCCATTAAAATGGCAAATTCTCCTCCTGAACCTTCTACTTCACCCGTGAGTTGGGCATCAGAGCTTACAGAGTCAGATACAACTACAGCCATTGCCTGCACACCTAAAGATGACCAGAAGAATCTAGAGGTGACAGACACTCCACTAGATGAGACCCTTCCATTTGTCCCGTCAGTAGAAAATTCCCTTGTGGATAATTCCGACAACATATCTTCAGCAGAAGGCACCGTCATCATCAAGACAAACAACAATGAGAAAAGCATCACAGACACTGAGGAGTCTGATATTACTGAACCAATCCAAGAATCAAAGCTGATTGCTGTTACAGAAGATCAGACTCGGGACTCACCACTACCTCCTGCAGGATCATATAATCTGGACTTTGACAACCTTGAGTTGCTCGATCCATTCCAAACCGGTGGCTCAAAGATCCAAAACTCTCCAATGCTCAGTAAGGCTGAAGGAGTTCCTGATCCACCGCAGCCAAGTGAAGAAGCCACGCACGAACCAGAGATCTCAGCACAGATGTCCCCAACAGTCCCTGATGCTCCCAGTGCACCCGAGGAGAAGTCAACTGTAACCGAGGGCTCCCCATCTACAACGTCCCCCAAGGAGAACCCAATGCTGTTGGAGTTTAATTTTAATGATGTAGCTGAAGTCAAGTGCAAACCACCACCAAAACGACTGGGGGTTAAAAGACCTGCTGGTGCCAAGCCTGTCTCCAAAAAAACAGACACAGTTGTCAAGAAGAAAGAATCAGAACTCAAGCAGTTGTCCCCTAAGAATTTAGAGGAGACTGAACCTGTGGACGTTCCTCCTGTTAAGGGTTCTTACATGTTTGATTTTGATGACCCAAACTTTAACCCCTTTGGAACAAAGGCTAAGATGGGTAACTCCCCGCCGCGTGGGATCCAAACCAGCCCGGTTTTGATGGAATCTACACTTCCTGTTGAGAAGCTGGGGTCCCCTCCACGGCAGGAGCAGACTGAGACTGTTGTACAGGATGAGGAGCCTAAGCCCAGGTACAAAACTTGAAGAAAAGAAAACAAAAATTTTCTATCTTAACGGCAAACATATAAATGCATGTCATTTCAAAGCTGAAGTTAAAGTTTCTTTTCTTCAGGTCTCCTCAAGCTGTTTCTGTAAACAATGATAAAGTTGAAGAAACCATGTTCTTGGTCACCATGCAGGTAGGTAGTATTTCTCTGTAAATTTGTCGTTCAACTAGTACGTTACCACGGATTGTGATGTATACCTTTCTTACAGCCAGCGGAAGATGCAGAGGCTTCTATACCATCTGCTGTTTCCCACATTAACATACCTCAGAGCCCAGCCATTCACAAACCGGAGCTCACGGCCACTGCAGAATCCAGACCGGATCTTCAGAACCAGACCTGTGATCATGTTGTGGTAACACCAAGTGAAGATGAGTTTGTGCCCGGTGCATTTTGTAAGTAAACGTGCTTGTGCTGTTATCTATACCAATCCAGAGCCATTCAGTTCTCAACATTGTGCTTAACAAAATATCCCTGTACGTCACAGTCATGTCAGGAGGAGACTTTGATGGACCGTTTGATTACCTGGAACAGTTCGGATCAAATAATGTGAGTGTTACTGTTGAATGGTCTTTCAAAAAAGCTTTTACAGATCTTTAATGATCTCCATGTGGGAAAGTTAAAGGATACGTTACCCAATCAAATAAATGTTGAATGGTCAAACACATTCCTTTTATAGTTTAAAGAGTCTGCGTTGAGGAAGAAGTCTCTGTATTTGAAGTTTGACCCATTGCTGAAGGAGAGCCCAAAGAAAACTACAACGGAGAACAGTGGATTCAGCCTGCCACGCCCCTCTCTTGCCATCAGGTCAGACTCTTCCACATAC
The DNA here is from genome assembly GCF_024868665.1 of Triplophysa rosa. Classification (NCBI taxonomy): domain Eukaryota; kingdom Metazoa; phylum Chordata; class Actinopteri; order Cypriniformes; family Nemacheilidae; genus Triplophysa; species Triplophysa rosa. Next base: position 20,854,918 of record NC_079898.1, on the reverse strand, counting down.
AGATATATGTTGGGCTTTTACAAAGCATGATACAATATTTTAGATCTTCACAATAATCTTTTGTTGTTTACATTTTGTGTAACACTCATTGGACAAAAATACACAGCTTCGGAAAAAATTAAGAGACCATTTCAGAGACCGTTTTTTTTCTGATTTTAAAATTGACTATTTATAGGTATGTGTTCAGGTAAAATGATCACTTTTTCTTAATCCTGTGAACTACGAACACATTTTTTGACCAGATTTCAAATAGAATTGCTATTTGTTTTTTATTTGCAGAAAATAAAATCTGGATTTTTTCAGACCTCAAATACTGCAAAGAAAACAAGTTCATATTCACTTTCAAGCAACAGCAGTATTTATACATGTATTTAGGAAAAGTTCAAAATATATGCGATAACCTCGTTATTACAGTTTTATCACAGTTTTCATGTGTCTTGTTGTGTTGTCAATCTTTCACATTGCTGTTGGATGACTTTGTCACTCCTGAAGTTTGATTTTGTTGAAATTCAACAGACACTGGACTGGAATGGCCACTATACATCTAGAAATGCTGATTTGAAATGAAAATTTGTCTCTTAATTTTTTCCTGCAGCTGTATATTTTTTATTTCTGATTTACATATGTTATATTATATTATATATGCAAATGTGTGTGTGTGTGTGTGTGTGTGTGTGTGTTAGGATGATGGAAGCTGCAAAATCTGAGGGAAAGCAGAAGTCTCAATGTAACAACATGAAGCTTCTGGGTGATTTGCCTCCACCAGTAAGAAAAAAAAAAATTCAGTTTGCATCAGTAATAAATTTGTAACATTTGAAAGTTTCTACAAATACTTTCTCATTTTAATATATTTGATTTTACAGGTGGTGAACAATGTGGTGCCAGATCCAACTGTTCTTGATTTACTGGTTCCCACCTTAAAACAGCCAGTGAAGATGGAGGACTCCATCATAGAGGTTCTGAAGTACAGTCAGAGAGACATGGATGCTTCGCTACAGAGAGCAGAAAAACAGGTCAGTGTTTGTTCCTTGTGTCACACAAGATTGTGTGTGTGGCGGTTCATTTATTTTTTATTTTCTACTGTTAGGCGGAGGAGAGGCAACAACAACTGAGTGCTCAGATTGAAGCGTTGGGTCTGGAGAATCAGCAAATGATGTAAGTCTGAAATTGAACGCAAACACATTCTCTTGAGTTGATTCTCTGATTTGGTTATTAATAAATGTTGCTGCAAATGCTTATGTCAATCTTAATATTTTTTTCTAATTAAATTGTTCATTTGTCATAGAACAGGAGTGTTGGTAAATGGTTGACACCTGTATTACAAACTAGTCACACTTTATTTCTCTCAGGTTTATACTGTCAGAGTTTGAGGCCACCATCACTCAGATCACAGGTATGATGGATGTTTAATCAGAATTTGTTCTCTCATGTATCTGTTGGGTACTTGAATGTCTGTGTTTGTGTTTATAGATGAGCATAAACAGAAAGAAGACAGGGCTAAAATTGAGTTGGAACAAGCCCTTCAGGAAAAAGATCAGCTGGCCAAAGACTTGAGTGATTTGGAAAAATCCTTCTCCTCTGTTGTCAAACGCCTAGACAGATGCAAGGAAGTTATTGAAGGATTTAAAAAGGTGCTTTTTTTGCTTGTCTACCAAAGAATGAAAATCCCTACTTTTTAACTCGATAAGTACAACATGCATTTTTCCTCTTATAGAATGAAGAGACCCTGAAACAGTATGCTCAGAACTGCATGGACAGACTACAAAAAGAGGAAAAGCGTTATCAAGCTCTTAAAGCCCATGCTGAGGAGAAACTAGACCAGTATGAGCTTTTCTGCCACATACGTTAACATTGAAAACTTGCATTAAAAGCTAACATGCTTTTGTTTAATGTAATGTTGAATTGTGTAGTATGAACTGATTCTGATACACTATACTAATGACTTTAATGTCATTCCAGTGCAAATAAAGCCATTGCAGATGTTCGTACTAGGATGGGCGCAGAAGTGGCAACACTGCAGGTGCAGCTCAAGAGAGGGCAGCTTAAAGTTCAGTCCCTAGAGAAGGATCTGGAACAAAAGGTACACAAACAGGGAGTCACTCTTAAGGCCAAAGTAGGCACATGCTAACGTATGCATCGTTTAATTGTTTGCTGTTTGACGTGTTTCTCTTTTCTCCTCTCAGGCTAAAGAAGTCAAAGACGTCACAGAGCTGTGTGATGAGCTGCTGCTGAAAGTACAAAAGCATGGGTTTTAATGTGCTTGTCTTTATTTGTGTTGTGCGTTATGTATTTGTCTTAAAGCGGTTTTAATAAATAATAAATGGAGTATTAATGCATTAATACATTTTTTTCTTGATGTTTTATGTAGCAGATTGTATGTTAATGCTGTAACATTTGTTAAATGATCAAGGCAGATAGTATTCAGTGGCGCATCTTTGACAACCTTTCATAGGTTGCTCTGACATTACTCATTTTTGAAGTTCTTGTTCCCAATAATCTTTAAGGTCACACTTTGATTGATCAGACCCACATTTTGAGAATGAAGTTCTTCTAACATTAAAACATTGCTTTTTGGCTCTATATGCTAGCGTTGCAAATGCAAATGGTAGTGGATTTAAGTTCCGTGTTCAAAGTGAGTTTGCAACAAATTAACAAATCTGAGCGCGTAATGGACAATATTGCTTTTAGCAAAAAGGTCTCCATTTTCTTTTCAGACTCCTATCTACGTCTGTTGACTTTGTCACTATGCAGACTATTTAATACATATTACATCAATTATGCAAATGAAAAAGCATTTATTCAATAGTTGTTCACACACAACTGAAACAGACATTATAACATTATGTCCCTTATGTATATCTAAATATACAGTACCAATACATGAAATATTTACAAATATATAAGATTCTGTGCTGCACTGATACAATGGTAAAAAAAATATCATACAGAATCTCACGCAGCAAAACATCAAAGGCAAACATGCACAAAGAATGCATCACAATCCATTTCATTATACACACAATAAATGTGTCACATCAGCAGATTCACATTTCCTTTGCTTAAATTGGATTTAGCATGTTATGTTGTGTAAAGACAAGGCATTATGTCAAAATAATCCCAAAGGCTGATACAATGAGAACTGTTCCTTAAACATTCAGGTTTTATTCTATTGTCAAAACTTTCCACTGCAGTGATAGTACTGTACCATGTGATTATCCAGTGAAACCTGAAACATTAGTCATCAGTCATTGCCTACAACAGTCATTCTTATAATACAAATATACATGATTTGTAAACAACATTTCAAGCATGTTTCAAAAACAGAACAAGTTTTTGTATTTACTAAACAAAAAAGTTCTTATCGCAAATGTGAAGTTTTGGATAAAGTCTTACCCACTCAACCAATAATACTAATAAACCATCATAATTTAATTCTAGATTTTCACTAAGCTTGTAACTGCACTGTGCTGAAATCTCAGTAGCTCAGGTCAATGTAGACAATTGTGTGTTTTAATATCACATAGGACCAGACATTTCTCTTTTGGATTTAATAATCCATGTAAACTGAGACTGACTTGCTCTCTCAAGCATTTTAGACTAAGGTAAAATATCCCTTTCAAAAATAAAAAAAATACACTGTCAAAAGTTTAGCTGCTTTTTCACATTCATTCAAATGTGTTTTTTCTTTAGCCTATCATTTCTCTCTATAAAAATCCCTTAAGATAAATGTTTCCTAAACATTGTCATAGGCGCATTCAGTCCCTTATATTAGCAACCTGTTGAACATATTTGTGTTGGGGATGTTAAAAATTATTATCGATTGATTATTTGATATAGGTCAACTGTATCGATTGTCGATTAATTTAAACATATTTATAATGCATTGGCGGAAATCAAATGGTGGCCAAACTGCATATTACATTTATTCATGTGAATAATAATCATTTGACACTAAAGTGTGCACTACAGCTTTATTGTCTGTACCGTACTGAAAGCCCTGTATCTGTTTAGTTTGGTATGAATACACTACCAGTCATCGGTTCACTTACAATAAGTTCACATTTTTGAATAAGATATAATTTATCAAAACTATAGAACTAATGTACTAGCTATGGAACTTAAATGTAACTAATGTTACAAATTCTAAATAGTTATTGTTTTGTGAGGAAAGAAATTAATGTTGTGTGTTTATTTTTGCCACAAAACTAATTTCAGGCAAACAAAATGTGCCTTAAAAAGATTTTAACATCATGCAAAACATTTTAGTCAAGTGACCGTAAACTATCGAATGGTAGTGTACATCCTTTACATTTGCAGCCATTGCTATAATGTGGATTTAAAATTCTCAATTTGTGGTTTTTACATTAATGATTAATCAATTAATGGAATGCTAATTTTAATGAAAATTGTTTTAAAATATTACTTAATTTCCTAATTTGTGACACTGGATCACAAAACCAGTCATAAGGGTGAATGAATTGTTTTGTAAATGAGATTTAAACATCATCTGAAAGCTGAATAAAAAAGCTTTCCATTCATTGATGTATGGTTTGTAAGGATAGATACAGGTTTGTTTTAACGCTCATCGTTGTGGATGTTGTGGACATTGTTTTAACGCTCTCTTTTGGCTTTCTGCTGTAATGAAGTTGTGGAGAGTAGATGAACCTGAAAGCGCAAATTCTAAACTTTACATACAGTACATACCAAACTTGGGTAGTTCCCATAGAGCGGGCAGCAGTGAGGCATATTTCCGAATATTTTTTGTTCGCGATTTTGCTCCATTTAAATTTGGATATATTTATATGAAATTTACAGAATATCTTCATGGAACATGATCTTTACTTAATATCCTAATGATTTTTGACATAAATGAAAAATTTATAATTTTGACTCATACAATGTGTTGTTGGCTATTGCTGCAAATATACCCGTGCTACTTATGACTGGTTTTGTGGTCCAGGGTCACATTTGTGCTTTTACACTTACGCTACAAATGCTAAATTGTCTGTAGTATATACTGCGGTACAGTGCATTATAGTCTCCAATAACATTTCTACGCAGTAGAGCAAAAGGATTTCAAGATTGCCAGTTTCTTTAACCACTATAGCAGATTTCTTAAATCTTACACTCATAAAGCGGTTTGCAAATTCACAAGGCTGATAACACAAGTCTGAAATAAAACTTTAAGATAATGTGCAACATCTACAGTGTCTGATGGCAAGGGGGCCTCCAACAGCATATACTGAGTCCTCACGACATATTAATATATACATCTGGAAAGGATCAGTTCGGGTTAAGGGCAAGAGGCAAAAGGACTTTAAAAACGTAATTTAAATGTGGACTTTAATGTTAAGATTTAAGCTTTGACCTAGAAAACAAGATAATTTTAACCGCAAGCAGCGTACTACATTTTAGCGTACTACACTAACCTATTTTAGCCGTGGCAATTATTTATGGTTTTAAATACATAATGCCATATCGGTTGATATCATCATTGCTTCTTAGAGGACTTCCTGACAGCAGCTGTCTACCAGTCACCTGCAAGCCCCAAGTTGGAGACCCCTTGGCTAAAGACAGAGAGTTCTAAACAACAAAAAATTTATCTGATCATAGGGTCGTCACCGCCGGGAGAGGTCAGGACAGGAAAGTCCCCGAATGTCTCGTTTTTTTCCTCCTGGGGTGAATTGACGGAACCATCCGCCATAGAGGTAAAGGTCAGGTGGTCATGCTCCATGATGGACAGGCAGTCCTGAGCCTTCTCCTTCTTCAGGTAAAACATCTTCCTCAGTTGCTTTAACTGCTGTAGCTCACAGAAGGTCTCCAACATCACCAGCATGGCAATCAGGCCAAGGAGAAGATAAACTGTGGGACGGAATTTTATTATTAATTTTTTTGTAACTTTTTAATAGTACTGTATATTTTTAACTTCAGTTAAAATATGCTCCAGTTGTGTTATCTTGGTGCTGTGTCTGTCTATACTATTATAAATAGACACTGTAGCATCTATTATCCAAAAAATGTGTCTATGATAACAATATCAATCAATATCAAAATCATCTCTGTTTACTTTAGTTCCTGATCTTATGGTGCATGTATGGTAGTAAAACATTAAAATAAAGTTTCAATGATAAGATACTTTTTTGTCTTGGGATTCGTCAAAATGTAATAACTGAAACATAACAGCTCCTGGAACAGTTTTGTTTTTACAAATGCCACTTGCATGTTTCATGTGCCCCTTATGAAAACTTTTTTTTGCCACCTCACCAAGTCTCAAACTTATCTTAATGGCATAGAAATAAAAATAAACCACCCATCACAGAGTATCAAAGGAGTACAAGACAAGCTCATTTGTGTGGGCATGTGTGGGCTACTTGAGTGATATCGTCCTACACAACTGCGTGACAGCACACATGACACTTTCTCATCGTCCCCCGCATGACAAACAGAAGGTGGGACCATCTGTATCCTCTAAACCCACACAAGCACAAAAACCATGAAGGATTTTGGCTGCGCTGCTGCATGCAATACAACCACTAGATGTAGTGAGAGAGCACGGCAGTGCAAAAGTGTTTTGAACCCTGCAAAACTGTCCTAGAGTGACATGCACTTCCTATGTACCTCTTGTCTGTTTCTATGACAACAAGCATGCATAGACGTTTAGATATTCGAAAGGAAGGCAGTACAAGTACGTATTTCACTTTCATATTGAGCTAAAAGAAAGACCTAAAGGCTTGTAAGGTTATCATAGCTAGATATTCACTTAATAAAGTACTTTACTACAAAAAGGCTTTTTGGTGAGAAGACCTGTAACATGCGATGTAACATTTTAAGAAAAATAATAGCAGCATTTTGTTGCATACAAATTCTTGTTTCAAACAATTTAAAGATTTAAAGAATCTGTCTTGAGCAAATGCACTGCAAATATGCCTCTGACTCTGTCACACTTTTGCTATTCAAGTCAGCCTTACTGAGACTAATCACTGTGTAAAGAGTTATTTAAAAGAAGAAATCTAATAAGTTTTCAATCAAGGTTAAGTCCTCTCTGGTGTTCTGGACAAAATCCGAACTATCCAAACTGCATACTGAAAATAATTGATATTTGTTAAAACTCTTCACACACACAAAAAATGACATTAAAGTGATAGTTCACCCACAAATAAAAATTCTGTCATCATTTACTCTTGTCATTTCAAACCTGTATGACTTTCTTTCTTCTGCAGAACACAAAATGAAGAATGTTGTGAAACCGAATTGTGACGGCATCCATTCACTTGCACTGGTTTTATGTCCATACAATAGAAGTAAACAGTCACTGTTCGGTTACCAGCTTTCTTTAAAATGCCTTCATTTGTGTTAATCATGATACAATTTTTATTTTTGGGTGAACTATCCCTAAAACCTAAATCGCTTAGATATAAAACTAAAATATTTACACAATATTAGCCCCACGTACCAGTGATTCCCAGTTTGTAGAGCTCTCTGAACTTCTGCTTAAAGGCCTCTCCAGGCACATAGTCACCCAGGCCGATGGTGGAGAGTGAGATAAAACAAAAATAAAATGATTCCAGAAAGTTCCAGTTCTCTTCCAGAACAGAGAAGATAGCAGCAGGGATGAGGAAGAAACAGGAGACCGCCACAACTGCCAGCAGGGTTGCGTGAATGAGCGCCACCACCAGTTTGGACAGACCCCAACGTGTGTGTATGTACATAATGGGTCGCCATGTGCTGAAGACCATAATCCTTTGCACCACAGCCGTGAGGAAGAGCATGGTAAAGGGAATGCCAATCACAGAGTAAATGATACAGAAAGCCTTTCCGCCATCAGAGAGAGGGGCCGTGTGACCATATCCTGTAACAGGAGAAGTTAATGAAATTACCTTATATTGCATATAATATCTTTAAAAACATTTGCATTCTCTTTATGAGATACTATAGCATTATCTTAAAAACAAACACAGAGTCATACTGTCCTGTTGTCAGACTCAGATTAACACACAGATTAAAACCCATCCTGGATTATCAAAAAAACAATAATTTTGTCCAGCTCTGTAATTTCACTTCAGTTCATGTACCTCTACCAGACACTGCAATAAATGTATCATATTGCTTGGTTTTTCCGCCTCCAGCAGTATGAGCTCATAAAATGGAGAATCTGACTTTAGGATGTGGCGCAGGCCATAAAAGTCTTAACACTCACACTCAAATGGAAGGTATGGCATAAAGGACACTCTATAAATGACCAAAGGAAAAACTCTGTCATGGCATTTTCTAAGGAGATAATCTATATGCTTATGTTAACATAAACCATATCTGGGCACAGGATTTGAGACTTGGAAGTAACCACCTACCCTGAACATCCTAAAATAGTAGCCTAATGTGACACCTTTAAAAGGTTTAAAATAAACTCTAGAGCCTTAAAGGTCCAGCGTATGAAATTTAGTGGCATCTAGTGGTGAGGTTGCAAATTGCAACCAACATCTCATTTCACCTCTCCATTTCGAAGCATGCACTACGGTGGCTGACAAAGGACTAAGATGTCGTCACGTTTTGGCTTTTTTGCTGAAGGAGATAACGTATTTACGAAACACGCTCTGTAGAGCAGTTTGTCCGTTTAGGGCTACTGTAGAAACAACATGGCGAATTCCATGTAAGGGGCCCGCACTATATGTAGTTACAAATCTCGTTCTAAGGTAATAAAAACATAACGCTTCATTATATAAGGTCTTTATACACCTCTAAAGACATAGTTATGTATATTATATGGCATTTATGTCAACAGATCCTCCAAAAAATTACACATTGGACCTTTAACTGATCTTATCTTATATTTATAGACACTCATCTTGAAGTAGCTAAATTTATCATTAAAAAGCAGAAAAAATTTACACTTTTTCACATATCCATTTCTATGCAAGTTGTGGTTTTTAGATGAACTGAACAAAACCAACCTGCTAATACATGTACACAAATGTGTGGTTGAACACACCTTTTTAGCATTGTTCATGGTGACATTTATTTCGTTCTTCATTTCCTTAGTATAACTGGCACCTGTTACTCTATTCCTTTAACTTAAATTAGAAGCATGCAGTAAACCTGCATCTGTGCAAATGAAAGCGAGAAAACTGTGGTTATTGCAAAGCCATTGTTCCTCTATATATCACATGTCACATGTTCAAAGTTCCTTAGTAAATATTAACCTCTTAAGCTCTATGTTATGTTACTCTAAAGTGTTAGATCGGTGAAATATACAGTGATTTTCTTAAAAGTGAGATCTTTCATTGATGTTTTGTGAGTTTGCGTGATATAAATATGAAATTGAATTATTAGTATTTTTACAGGGGAAAGTGGGGGCTTGTTTTGGGAAGACAAATTCAGACCTTATTATGTTTATGTATGTAAAATAAATGCAAAATCGATGGTACTAGCAAGAAAGCCAAGGCTCTAAGCTTTCAAAAGATATCATATATGTCATGTTTTGTGCTTCACAATTGATGTTTGATTGATGTGAATTGATGATGCAATATTAGACCCACCGGTGGGTTCGCAGTTTAAGTTACAAGATCTTATTTTTTCTTTATTGTGAATATAAAGGAATGCACAAGGGTCTTACGTTAAGACATGTTTAGATATTACGTTAGATAAGTCAGTAAGACAGTTTGAAATGTTAAAAGTAGACTTTCTGGGAATTATTAAGTATGCACATAGAAGTGATACTGAAAGTTGTGACATTTGAGGTTCATAGTCTGTGCAAGACATACACGCCTATACCTTTAGCCGACTCAGGGAAAATCCCGCATTCTTCATTGTAAATTATGTCCAGGTCCTATTTCACCCCAAAATCACTAGAATATGTATTCATACATGTTTTTAACATATTTGCACAGGAAAAACAAACCTAGATTAAAGACCAGTGAGATAGTGTCATAAAAATATTGTTGCACAAAAAAATCTTAAGGGTCCTCACTATAAGCTTGACTTTTTTTAGTTCCAATATATACGTTTTGTTGTATATATTTTCATTTAATTTCACAGCGAAATTACCTGGAAATTTTTGACAGGCTTCGTGAAACAACAATAAGACAAAATCTAAAAAAGTGCGTTGCAGTCTTTTTTAATGTCTGTCTGAGAACAGGATACCTGTCTAAAGTAACCTTACATCGCTGTGATAAGCCAGGTGTTAAATGGGGCAGCTTGCTACAGAGAACAAAGGAAAGGAGGAACACACAAACAAAAGGAGAGCGACGTTTTAGCACTATTTTGTGAAAGATGTTATGGGGTGCACAAAATGGTGCTCCACCTGAAAATGACTCTAATAAAAACAAACAGGGTGTCTGTACTTTAAAACAATAGAAACCTTCACAGAATTTTTAGTAGCTGCTTACTGAAATTGTATAGGTTTTAAACTCTGTGTCTCTCTCTACTAATGTGCTGGGTTCTGTTGGTGGGAACCAATAGAACAACATTAAATCCTGCTGGAATGAGGCCCAAAACACACCACATAAAGTAATTTGTAAGTGTATCAATGTTAAATAGCTGATGGTTTATAATAGTATTTGTAACTGAAACTATAATAGATTGTCATTGAGGCCTAGATAAAGTATAAAATGGGTCACACTTACTCTATATATACAGTATATACTATATATATATACTATATATACTCTAGTGTCATGGTACTAAAAACTGAACGTAACTGGGGCAGTTTTGATATTCAGAATTGACACATCATGCACTCCTACTCAAGTCTTTCAAGAAACATTATCTGCATTGCACAATCACTTACCTGTGGTTGATAAGACAGTGCTGGCAAAAAACAAGGAGGACGTAAAGTCCCAGTTCCAGCTAGCAGATGCGTTGTTGAGGATGGACACCCCATAGTTGCTCGCCTCGAGCGCTTCGGACAGAAACTGCTCCAGTCTCTCCTCGGACAGGCACTGATGCTCCTGGAGGAACTGTCGTTTGATTCCTAGGAGCCGCTGGCGCAGGAGATCTTCATAGGGCAGCTCCACAGAAGAGAACACGACCGCTCCGAATATTAGATACAGAATATAACCGAGCACCAGAAACAAAAAATACCACGCAGATTTGTTGCTTTGGATCAAGCGCACGCACGAATGACCGGTGAGGGATTGTAGCATCTTCGGCGTTCCTGTTATATCATATAATGATGTCGGGCTTGTGTCGTTCGATTTAGACGTTTCCTTAATGTCTTTTGTTTAAACCGGCTGTGCCAAATTCAAAGCGGAAATCATTTGTGACCAATGCAGTAGTATCGCTGGTACGCGCCTTTCTGTATATTTTCTCTTCCTTTGCTTTTAGAGCGCGTGAACTGGCGGGTGATGTGGCGGTAGGTAGAGCTCGAGCTCGGAGCGAGCGGTGGGACGTGACGTCACGCACTCTCGCCCACCAGGTAACAGCAAAGAGGGGAAAGAGCGTCACACAAATGCCTGCTTGACGAGTTTTAACAACCTCCTGTATTAAAATCATTGTAGTGATTTAAGAAAGAGGGTACAATATTATAGCCTAGGTCAATTTTGTGTGATGAGTAAAAACAACATTAAAATAAAACTGTAGGCTATGACATGTAACGGACCAAATCAAAACACACTTTTTGTTTGTTTATTTCAAATGTATAAGCATGCTTGATAGATAAAAACGGTGGGAAATCAAGCCACTAGGCTATATGACCTCGTGTTTCATCATTCAGCCACCAGCCTAGACTTTACCCTGTGTGGTAATAAAGTGTTTTAATCTTACTGATAACTTCCTCTTAGTTGTCACACATTCCAGGACTATGGCCCACATCTTTAACACAAATGACTGTGATATTTTCATTTGTTTCACGCCTCGTTTTGCGCAGACACATGCGGGCGACTGTTTCTATGGCAACAGTCTGTGGCGGAATCTTGGTTCTGATAGGCCAGTTGGGAAAAGGTCCCCTCTCCATTCACCCATTTCTAGACACCTTGATCATTTTAGGTCAGTAGAGGTGCTGTTCATGCTGAGGTAAATGTGCATTTTCCCTAAAAGGGCATCGACCACAAATAACTTTACAATAAAAGGAGTTGAATTTTTGGGTACCAAATACAAATAAACACGTTTGGTTGAGAAGAAGTATGTGGTAACTAAAAGACATCTAAAAATTCATTTCACAAGGCAGTATGAATAAGTATTAAAGGGGTCATATGACACGGCTAAAACGAATATTATCGTTTGTTTTAGATGTAATGCAATGTGTATACACGATTTAAGGTTCAAAATGCAGTATTTTCCACATACATGCATGTTTGTATCTCCTCTTTGCAGAAATGTAACGCTTCTTACCACATTTGGAACATCAGGTTCCAAAGCAATTGTACTGACAGGTACGCCCACCTTACTTGCATAAACATTTGGGCGGTCTTAGTCAAATCATACCACGAACTGACGTAGATTTGTGGGGGTGTGGTTACATGAGGCGTTTCAGGCAGGTCTGGGTGAGCATTCGCTTTTAGATAGAATGCATCTTTTGTTTACGACACTTTCATTTTTGCAATTTTACGTGTCTAATACATGAATGGGCAACTTTGAACACAACAAGGACACAGAAAAACACGTATTCGCGCCATATGACCCCTTTAAATATGTCAAGGCAAACAGTCTTGAAATGATAATCAAATATTTCAGTTGTGAAAGGACAAAGTGGAGACGCAATAACCAGTCACCTTTTTGTTTTTTAGCTAGGTATATGCCAGATGAAGGTCATGAGACCGAAACGTTGTAATACTAATTAAATTGATTATTTTTGTAATCACTGATAGTGTGCGGGATTTATTTTCTTTTTGCTAAATATTTGGACCGGTTGATCTTCTTTTCTATTAACTACAGGTGTGTGAGGTTGATTGTTAATTTAGCTTCAAAAATGTAAAAAGTAGTTTAAGGATTCTATTCGAAAGCTTGGATTTCTATTCGAAAGGTTGGATTTAGGAGTGGAAAACCAGAGTGTCTGATATGATCGGTTTCCCCTACATGAATTTGAATGAGCTTTCAAACAATGTTAGAGATTTCGTTCTGCTTCTGACAGTGTCAGGACATGTGCATGTCACCTCTAGGCTACTATTGACCTTATACACATGTCACATTTTACTCTTAATAAAAATGAAAGTATGCATTATAGGTCTATAGGAGAATTTTGAGTCTACAGCACTTAAAAAGACTGGACACATGGGGGATTCCATAGGTCTATTTCCAAATTTCCAACAGCTGTTTAAAGGAGTAGTTCACTTTTTACGTTGAATTTATTACGTTGAAAACTTACACGTTCAACTTGTAAACACTGACTCTGTACTTCCGTCTACGTCAAGCGTGACCTTTTCAACGTAATTACGTATTACGTGAAGTCATGAACGCGCATCGCAGAACAGAGCAAGGCGAGCATTTGTGTTTATAAAGCATATTCATTTTCATTTTTTTTAGAAAATGACCGATCGTTTTGCTAGATAAGACCCTTATTCATCATCTGGTATCGTTTAAAGCCCTTTGAAGCTGCACTGAGACTGTAATTTTGACCTTCAACCGTTTGGAGTCCATTGAAGTCCACTATATGGAGAAAAATCCTGGAATGTTTTCATCAAAAACCTTAATTTCTTTTTGACTAAAGAAACAAATGCATAAACATCTTGGATGACATGGGGGTGAGTAAATTATCACGAAAATTTATTTTGAAAGTGAACTACTCCTTTAAGGGACACTCCACCCAAAAATGAAAATTCTGTCATGAATAACTCCCCTCAAATTGTTCTTAACAGGTATACATTTCTTTGTGTTGTTAAACACAAAGAAATATATTTGGAGGAATGTTAGCAACTGACAGTTCTGGGACATCATTGACTACCAGTAGGAAAAATTAAAATAGTAGGCTAGTCAAAAGTTTACTTTCCTAAATTCCTCAAAATATCTTATTCTGTGTTCAATAGAACAAAAAAATACAAAAATTTCCCTACTATGGTAGTCAAAGTTGCTAACATTCATCCAAATATCTTATTTTGTTTTCAACAGAACAAAGAAATGTATACAGGTTTGGAACAACCTGAGGGGAGTAAAACAGAATTTTCATTTTTTGGGTGGAGTATCCCTTTAAAAACATATACAGTATGACACGTTTTACTGCAAAGATAATTAACCTTTAAACCCTTACTAATTTAAGCAAGCCTAATGTGACTTATATGACTTTTTGGTAACACTTTAAAATAATGGTCCGTTGTTAACAAGTAACTATGCAGAAAGTAATAGGTAGTACTACATTAACACGTACCTTAATACTATTAACTAATATAGAAGCAAGATTAACTAAGCAATAAGTAATAGCTAATTTAGGACAAAGGTAGTTCCTTATTTGGTATTTGATAATTACTAAAGAAAAATGCCATCATTGAGAACTACTTGCGAAATATGACCAATTAATAAAGAAAAAACAATTAATTACTAATCTCAACATTAACGTAAATAAAGTGAAAAAATAGGTTGTTTGTGGAAACCAATTTATGAATAAATACAAATACCAAAAGCCTAATACCAAAACATGAATGGATATATTCTACATATATAGCCTATCCATAGAAGTGTTAATGTAGTACTACCTATTACTTTCTGCATAGTTACTTGTTAACAACGGACCATTATTTTAAAGTGTTACCGACTTTTTGTCCTTTGACTGCTTGGTGCTGTACCAGTCCTACAATAGAGGCTGTTCTGTGATGGTATGTTATTTCAAGATTCGGCATTGGGAATTTAAGCTTTTGAGTAATAAGATGTAAGGCTAAGATTGATTGGAAATGATTGTTTACTGCTGGGCCAAACAAACTGAAAACGTGCAGGAGAAAGAAAAATAGCAATGAATGAGTAAATAAGATTTTGTAAAAAAATATATATTTTAAAATTCGTTTTGGTTTTACGAAATGTTTTTCCTATCTGTCTTGCTGTAATTTTGGGATGTTTGATCCTCAACAGAATCGTTACTGGTGTAAAAATATGTCTAATAAAATAGCGCCACCTTGTGAGAAACACATTAAAGCATCCAACACATTCTACGAGAATAAACAAGAGGATATCAGATGCTGAAAAAAACTGAAAGTGTGTAATCTAAACATACAGTTACATAATTTAGATGTTTTTTTTTACAATGGGGGTTAACACTTCTCTTTAATATAATAGAATGTTAATATTATACAAAACCTATTTAGTGTAAAACTTTTTTTGAAAGTACAAGGTTAATATAGTTTATTTATTAAGACTATTTAGCCTAAAGATTTCTGTTTATTGAAATATTATTCAAAAATAGGCCTAATATTATTTAAAAAAATAACTTAGACAAACGAAAATTACAACTGATCCCTCAGCAATACATAAAACAGTAAAAAAAGTAACTTATATATCAGTATAAAAAAAAAAAAAAAAAAATAATAAAATGGCAAAAGCACAAACAATAGCTAATTAAACTAAAACCAACAAGGAACAAATAAATAAGATAAAAGCTCATTTATTTGTATTTTGTATTTATATATCTATTATATAGATCTAATATATGTCTAATATTTTCAGACACAAAAGATTCGTTCGCCCCATGACCTACATTAAAACACAAACAGATGACAAAACTGGCAGATGGATCTTTTGTAAGGTCTTTGATCTGCAATTCCCGGTTACGTCTGATCGGGGCGGCCGTGATCCGGGTCGGTCGCATCTGAGCGGCGGGTCTGATGTACTGCACGAGCTGCCGTAGAGTGTGTGTCACTCCCTCATCAGCGGCTCGCTGGAAACATGGCGTCATTGCACACACGGGCGAGCCTTAACTCTGCAGACGGATAGTGAAAGAAAAGTGTGCACCGGGACTTATAGCACGCACCTGTCTTTGCAAAGTCGAGCTTTATTTTCCTGGACATGTTCTGATTCGTGCACGAGTGAAGAGAGAGTCATCCCGTCGATTCGGCCCCGGTTATGGAGCCTCCAGATAATAGCAGGTAAGAAAGCGCATCGGAGCCTTTTGCGTGAGTGTGTATTTAAGATACAGTGTGTGTATATGCGATCACGCAACTACACTGCCGGGATTCACGACACGCTGCCATAAAGTGCTCCCATAGACAAGGTACTAAGCGAGACTAATGCGCATGCGTACAACAGGTCCAACCCGCATCCTGCCTCAAAATGGTCCGCTTTGCAGCGCAACATTAAGCAAAATTTCACATTAAAGTTGCAAACTTTTTCCCGAGAAAATAAAACACTGCGGACTCAAAGAAAATATATGGAAGATTATATCTGTTTCTGTGAGAAATGCTGAGAATAAGGGAACGTGTAGGTAAGGTAACGTTAATAGGATTGTGCGTCTATGTGCAAGATCATTGTGTTCAGCTAGGGCACGAGTTGTATGTATGTATGTATGTATGTATGCATGTATGTATGTATGTATGCATGCATGAATTTAAGTATGTGTGTGTGTGTGTGTGTGTGTGTGTGTGTGTGTGTGTTTGTTTTCCTTTCTTTTTCACAATTGTGCGTTATAAAGTCTCGGACCGGAATGTTATTTAAATGCAACGTTGCACAGACGAATCTCAGTGTAAAAGTCCTGCTCTGCGGGTGAGATTATAAACTTTTTGTTGTCGGTTTAAGTTGTTTGCATCATTGCTCCGATGCTTTTTCAGCTGCACGGAAAAAATACGCATAGTCCACGTTGGACGTAGATGTTGTTGCCGGTAAAAAGGAAAAGTCGTGATTGAATGTTAAAAGCCGGTGTATCACGAGTTTTATGAGTCAACCCACCGAGTTGGGCAACTGTTTGATTTGCGATTCCCAGAAATCAGCCGTGTGCGCAGGAATGCTGGGATTTGACGTGCATCCTCCTGATTTTTTAATGTTGTTATCGGGGAATTTGGATGATTAACGTTATATGTTTTTGTACATCTACAGGCATTTTTGTCCCATGTTTGGTGTCTTTTTTAGACCAGTGTGCGTTGCACAGCTTGTTCGGGCAGCTTATTTTCCCCTAAAGCTCTTGTTGGCCTATAGCCACATGCTTGTTTGCCGTGCATTATTTGCTGTCATAAAAATGTTAAACCTTTCTGTCTCCTGTCACCACATAACTTCTGCATTTGAGTTTAGGTAAATTCAACAACGGGGAGCGTTGTTTGCCCACTGCCATGTGGCTTAGCTGATAAAGCCTAAAGTGTTCTAATGTTCTTGTTGTGTGGGGTCATAACAGACATCGTGGAGAGCGTTTGCCCTGAACTTTCAGCGACAGCTTCTCAAGAATGCCTTGTTGTGTCTTTTACTGCTATCCCCACCCCTTCGAGTAATTCCTCGCGATAAACTGCATTCAGTGGAACATGTTAAGGACAGCAATAACTTGTTAAGAATGTAAGATAAAAGATTTGACATGCCTTTTTTAAAGTTATTGTTTTATGTAAACTGTCCTGCACAGCACTCATAGAATGAAACTGCTTACAGTGGCAAGATTGTATTTCTTGCCCTTGTGTGTTGATTTGAGGTCAAGTGATTAGGTCACGGTTATCAGTTCAGAGGTGTTGCCTTGAAACACTTGGAGATACTTGGAGCACTGATGTTTTGGTGTACTTTGCTATTGATTTATTCTGCAGCTATCGCCTATCGGGCAAACCATTTGTCTTGAACGTAGCTGTGACGTGAAGAAATTGGTGTTTGCACGTCACTATGAAGCATGCTGTAAATGTCATTACAGTCCATTTATGACCATAAGCATTCCCCAATTCCAGGATGTGGTGCACTAAAAGAATGTTGACCTCGTCCTGGAGGCACCCATGGCTGGGACTCATTAATTCGTTTCTTTACACAGTCCGTGTTGCAATTCTGCATATTTCAATCCCCTGTTTTTCATAGTTTAGATATCACAATACAGCTCATCTATATGTACATTTAGGCATCATGATAGTATAAAGAGATTTTTGGACATAAGAAACCTTTTGACCTTTTTACAATGACGCAAACAAACAGTTGCATCAGTGACTTGCTGATTTAAAGACGTTTTATTATTTAGACCTGCTATTAATTTTTTTGCAATCTCAGGCCTGGATGAACTCCGTCGCAAATACACTTCATTGCACTGTGCTGTAGTTACAATCCTATTGAAGTCAAGTGTACCGCTTTGTAGTTTCTGTGGATTTATTGGTTGCTTATTCCATTGTTTAGCCCACAATGTCCCCTTTTCTGCTTCAAAAAGGAAGTACTCCGATCAGATGATACATGCATACATCATCCTAAAAGCGAACGCTTTTCTAGCTAAACTCCCAACTCGCCTTTAGTTTCTCACATAATATCTCTCATTATGCCTTCAATTGTCCATAGAGGGTGTGCACCTGGGGTGGAGGTTAGAATAGCGGCTTGTGTTGAGTTCTCTGTGCGGAGGTATCGGCTACACTCTTGCTCTTACACACCACACATTCCTTTTTTCCCTCTGAATGCTCATGGCTTTATGTCACCCACCCACACGCAGTCATTCCGCCTTGCGGCATCAAATGATCATTATGTGGACACAGGAAATGATATTGTACAAATCTGTGGCATAGTGATGGGAAATAGAGCAAAGGAAGTGGTTTGTTTAAAATTAGAGGAAGTCTGCATGAGCATTCCTGGAACTCGCTTTTCATAATGTGGCCGTGTGCTGTTATTCAGATCATTCATCCACAGCCAACACCGGTCACACTGCATATGCATGGGTTGTGTAGTCTGCAATTACAGTGGTGAATCATAAATCTAATTGTGTCTATAAGAGGTCTTTATACAAGTGACCAACCTGTACAACAGGCCGACTTTAGTTGCATTTAGTTTGAGTCACGTAATTAAGAATAATAAAAAGATATATTACTGTCTTGCAGATGGCAACGTGCAGTACATGGAAGTGCACGTATTATGTTGTGATTAAGAGCAGGCAAATCCTTGAACCTTAGTGCTATCAGAATAAGGAAAGTTTGCAGGAATGGAGTAGTTTTTGGATTTTGGTAGGTCTTTGTTTTGGAGAAAGGCAGAGCTATGTGACAAGAAGTCTGATTATTGGATGTCTGGTTTAGTAATTGCTTATTAATTCTTCAGATGTTAAGTTTCTGGAGAGTCCTTGAATGCATTGTCATAGAGGGTTTAAAGCGGCCCTAACACACGCGGTTTCTGCCAATCTCATATTAATCTTGAGTACCTATAGAGTAGTATTGCATACTTTGTATCTTCGAAGAGTATTTAGTTTGATCACATTTATAAAAGATAGATACAGCTGTACGATTATTTCCGAAAGCATACGGCGCGTGTGGGGGGGAGGGGTAGGCTGAACTAAAGCACATTGCCAACAAAACACAGACATCAGTTTCACTCACCGCATGCTGTTCATGTCCGGCATCAGTTTCAAACGATCTCCAAATTCAGCGTTATACCCACCGTTTATATAACATTCATCACCCAAATGCAGTGAACAAACAAACACCTGAACTTCGCGAACGTATTCTCTCTCTCTCTCCTGCACACAAGTGAAAGTGACGTCTGCGCATGCTCCTCCTGCTGCCACGTGCTTTTCTGGGAGAATTGTCCAATAAGGGACTAAGAAAAATTGTTACGAAACAGTTTTATATGTTCGAAAAAAACTTTCCGAAACCTGTACGATCCCTCGGGGGGGTGGTGACGAGCACAGAAATACTACATAATACGCCCAACTCGTTTTTTGACAAGTTGACCATGTTAAGCATGAGAAGACAGCTTGTTTAACATTGTAAAGAAGTCAGAATGCATGATACATCGTTGCAGCACCCCTTTAAAGGTTATTTTCTCCAAAAATGAAGTTTCAGTTGTAATTTTTTTGAAAATAATTATGAAGTGAACTATTTACGCTAGTTTCAGTTTAATTGCTATTGCGCTTTTTCCAATGTGCAATGTTTCAAAAAAGCAGTATAGATCTTAAGGGGATAGTTCACCCCATAATACAAATTCTTTCATCATTTACTCACCCTCATGTCATTCTAAACCTGTTTGACTTTGTTCTGCAGAGCATAAAGCAAAGGACATTGGTAACTAAACATTCATTGTATTGTTACAAAACCACTGACACATTTCACAAAATATGCTAAAGAGGTCATATGCAGGTTTTGAGCATGAGTGTGAATAAATGATGACAGATTTTTTTTGGGGGGGTGAACTATCCCTTCAAAAGATCTTATGTCACATCATGCATTTTAACTAGTGGACATTTACGTTCATCAGTAAATATTTACTAAGAAAACAAATGCATTAGTTCTTTGAACAGATTTGCACCTTCATGTCTTAGGAAATATCAGTCACATGACATCTCGAGATCAGAGAAGAACACTTCAAGGAATATGAGAGGAGGACAGTACGCTTGTTTACAAACAAGTCTCTGGGTATATCTATTACCAGTGCATGTAGGAAAGGTCTTTCTGTGGTCATGTGAACTAGTGCATTGAGAATAAAGAGCACTGAGGTCTGTGTACATGTCTGTTTTTGTGTCTAGTGTCATTGAAGATGGATGATCTGTTTTTTTACTCCGAGCTTCAGGGTCTCAATCAGTCAGTCAGCAGGGATTGAGGCCACGTATTAAAGAAGGTACTGTGTGAACGTGTGTGCATGCACGTGCCCTTGGCAGCAAAGCGCCTCTTGTCAGGCCTCACGTCTAAATTACATAAGTTAGTGGCATGAGTTATTTGTTCCCCGCTGTCAGCGACATGATGTTCTTTTCGGGTTTTGGCACATCCGTGAACATCCTTTGAAAAATGATTCCATTTATTTCCATTCCACCATTATGCGGATTACAGGCCTGGACTTCCTTGGAATATTCCCATTTGAGTTTTATCCAGGAAATGGTCTGATTTAAGTAAGTGCAGGTCTTGCAAAGGTCTTTCGTTCTGCCTTATCAGCTGCTAAAGAACACTGTACTATATTGCAGCGTATCATAAAACCTGTGAACGCAGCTTTTGTAAGTTCTTAGAAAAATTGAATATACCCTGATAGCACACATACATCTGGTTTACGTCTATTTGACGTCTGCATTTACATCTGCAAGACATCTACAATACATAGTTTGCTCATCTGCAATACGTCTCGGAGATGTCTGCTGTCAGACGTCATATAGACATCTAGAAGATGTCTGTAAGATGTTTATGATTTAGAATGGATGTACAGCAGTTCTTTCTAAGATGTTTAGCAGATGTTTTTAAGCAGCAGATCTCCAGATCTTTAGCAGACGTATTACAGACGTTCAGACGTCTCCGAGACGTATTGCAGATGAGCAAACTATGTATTGCAGATGTCTTGCAGATGTAAATGCAGACGTCAAATAGACGTAAACCAGATGGATTGTGCTATCTGGGTACATGAACTGCAGGTTTTTCAGGGGCTGTGATGTCTGTCTGAGGTAAGAATGGCCAAAAAGATTATTTAATCATTGTTAGGTCTTGATCGTACATCAGAATTCTGTGTGCTGAACTTCAAAACAAAACAAAACTTTAAACCTGTGTATATTTGGCTGACAGAGTGTTTATTTTCTCAATTCAGTTACCATTGCACCCCTGAAAGGCTGTTTGGTAATAAAAGTTTTTGAATAGACTACGTTGGAGAGCTTAGTGTCCCCCTTGTTGTAGGGCCCAGCCTGGACTCTTCTGAGCCGTTTCGGGGCACATATTTACATCAGTGTTGTGGTTTCAGCAGAATGCTGGAAAAAGATAAGAGACCAGTTTTCATTTAATCAGCATTTCTAGATGTATTGTTGCCATTCTAGTCCAGTGTCTGTTGAATCTAAATCAAACCTCACGAGTGACAAAGTCAACCAACATCAATGTGAAAGACACATGAAAATTGTGATCCAAAATCAAGGTTATAACATAAAAAATAATTTTGGAACTTTTCCTAAATGCATATACAAATATTGCTGTTGCGTTGCCTAAAAGTGAATATGAACTTGTTTTCTCTGCCGTATTTGAGGTCTGAAAAAAATTCACAGCATCTTTTATGTTATTTTGAAAAGTTTTTCGAGTTTGCATTTTCTGCAAATAAATGCAAATTGAAAGACTTTTTATTTTAAATTTGGTCGAAATGTTGTTAGTAGTTCATAGAACAAAACAAACAAGATAATTTTACATAAACACATACTTATAAATAGTAAATTCAGAAAAACTAAAAATGGTCTTTGAAGTGGTCTCTTAATTTTTTCTGTGGCATGTCTTTTTTAATGGTGTCACCCAGCCATCTGATGCTGAAACTCGCAGCACACGTGTCGCTCCCACACAATGAAGCGCCGCCAGCTTCAACAATGGCTCCAGTGGCGGGTGAGGTCAGAGTTCATCGCCCTCTCTTGACTGCAGCGAGGCAGATGTGGTCCGCTCAGTTTATGGCTCTCGTCAAAGGCTGTAACATTCCTCTTCTGCATGATTCGTTCGTGGTACTTTTGGACACAGTATTTAGCGGGCCAGAGTTGTATATGCAGCAGTAAATCAACAACCTGTGTTGCTTTCGTGCTGGTGAGAGGGGGCCAGCTGCCCGTCGGGTTGGATGCCATTCAATGGGGTTATTGCACTGAGGCAGAATTCTATAGACAATTCCGCTTTAGTGCTTGAGCAGCGTTCATACATCATGACAACCAAACAAACAGCGGGAGTGATTTCAGCGTTTCCTGTGTCATTCCTGAAAGGTTTGGTCACCGTTCGACTCTGCACAGAGCTGAACCTTCGAATACAAACAATCTGTCTGCCCTGGAAAGTTGTTGAGAATTTCACCAGAATACAACTGTTTTGCTTTCTACTTATTTCAGTGTGATGGATGTTTACTCTCTTTTCAGAAGATATAGAAACATTGCACAATCAATGCACGGTTTAAAGTTTATGTATTTAACATGAGTAAGCCCGTGTTGTCCTAGAGACGTGTGCCAGCTGAATGAATATGTTTCCAGGTTTTTTAAGTAGTGTCCATATGTTAGATGGCGGCAAAAGTTGATGGCTGATAGTGTGTCAAGCAAGCACGTCTGGATGTTCTGGCACGAGGAGCACAATGCTCAGCAGCAGGTGTCTGAGGCACTTCAGGGCTGTCTGGAGACTCCCTGGGGGACTGGGGTGATTTTATGTGCGTGAGGGGCAGATGGATGACTCTGGTTTAGGTCTTTATGAGGGGAATCACAGATTAACTCAATCAAAGGTTGACCCCACTGTGAAACTGATCCCATCTCCATTGCCTGACAATGGCCCCGTATCAATGTCATTTTCCTCTCCCACACACTTGCACGTGTCCAAACACAACAACATGCACAGTTTGTCTCGGCACGATGAGTTTTGAACCAGTTTGCTCCCACCCACCAGCAAATGCAATTCATTTTTTGTTGGTTTCTTTGTCTGGGGGATGAATTTCCTGCTTTGATGCTGTATTAAGCCTTGTAAAACATGTACAGTCCAGTGTCGGTGTCACTTTTGCAGTGTTGGCTCAAGCCATAATGATGTCACCTTTTGTTTGTGTTTTTCTCTGTTTCCTGTGCAGGCTGAGGGACTCGTTCAAAGACGTGTCCCAGCAGAACACTGACGTGGATGAGTCTTGGGACGAGCCCATTCAGGAAGAGGAGGCTCTGTACGGCACCTCCCCTCCTCTCACTCCGCGGCAAATAAAGCGCACGTCCATCAAACACCATAGAACTGGCCAGGGGTCAAAGGGCAAAGGTGAGACCCCTTCGCAATGCAAATTTCGAAAACATATGGTCTGAAGCCCCCAATAACATAAGCGGCGAGCAGCCATGTTGACCTGTTGCACATGAAAATTAAGGAATACAATCGATTATAAGAACAGGTGTTAGTTTTAGCCATAATAAGAACAGAAGCTGAACATATGCTTCATAATAGATAGAATTATGATGAATAGTAGTTTTGCTTTTTGCCCATGTATTGAGCAGGTGTCTGATAGACATTATAATCCACGCATCCATGTGAATGAAGAATAGAGATTAAAAGATTAATGAAAGCAAATAAGACCTGTATAAAATAAAAACAAATATTTTTCAAAAACTAACATATTTAAAAGCAGAACGTAATGCATTTAAAAATCACGTGTGCATGTGATATGCAAACATGTTTTTGTCATGAGTACAATTTTCCCACCATAAGTGAAAAATCCCCTCACGAGTTGTTTTAGAGGGGAATTCCCTCACATTTTCAGAAATGAATTTGATTACATCGAATCGAGAGTTCGATTACTCAACTCAACTTTATTTATATAGCGCTTTTACAATTTTCATTGTTACAAAGCAGCTGCACATGAGACACATTGACTACAAGCAAAACAATCAAAGTTGTACCTGCAAAAACAAGAAAAGGTTGAAAACACAGAAGACAGACACACCCACACACAAAACACTCCACACACAGAACACGCACACGCACCAACACACACACACGGATGCGCACGCGCACACACACAACACACACACACACACACACGTACGTACACAGACAAGTACGCACACACACACACGCTCAGTGAGAGCACACATTTAGGATATTTAGGATAAAGGAGAGAGAAGCACAGGTCAAATATAACAGATAATAAATTCCTATATGCAATATTAATTAAGTAAAACTTCAAAATTCTAAAGCAGCACCCCCGGTCAGGCAGATAGTGCAAAAACAGTATGCAAACGGTGGCGAGGAACCCAAAACTCTAATCGAGAAAAAAAACCTCAGGAGAACCCAGGCCCAACCAGGGGATTCCAGTTCCCCTCTGGCAAAAGCTGCTGCCTCTGCACAAGCTCCAGAGAACTTGCACAACAAGGCTAAATAAAATAAATAAACTTAATAATAAAATAAATTATAGTTTAAGATTATCATTAATAATCTAATAGCATTTGAAATTTTGTGGTGAAGACATGTCAAGAGACCGCGTCCTTCTTTATCCAGCTCTATCATCTCAGCTCTTGTCAGGTCCCCACTTCCCATTCTCCGATCTACCAACAGGTCAGGCCATGAACTGCATCCTGCTCGCTGTGGTAACCTTGGAACAATGAGACAAGACAGGCTGAGAGTAGAGTACTGTTCTGAACTCTTTGATGCAAAAAGTACATCAGTTGTGTTTTTGGTTCCGGTTGATCTAACTAATGCAGCCTAAACCCTCTGAAGATTTATATTATGGAAGAGTAGTGTATGCAAGATTAAAGAGATGCGTCTTTAGTCTAGATTTAAACTGACAGAGTGTGTCTGCCTCCCGGACAGTGCAGGGAAGACTATTCCAAAGTTTAGGCGCTAGATAGGAAAAGGATCTACCACCTGCACTTGATTTTGAAATTCTAGGTATTACCAACTGACAGGACGCCTGAGAGCGTAAAGCACATGAAGGACTGTAATACAAAAGGAGTTCATTCAAGTACTGAGGAGCGAAACCATGTAAGGCTTTATAGGTAATAAGCAAGATTTTAAAGTTAACGCGATGCTTTATAGGTAACCAGTGCAAGGTTGACAGAACCGGGCTAATATGTTCATACTTGATTACAATGCATGTGCAAGACAAGATGAAAGATGAAAAAATTAAAAGACCACTCCAAAGTTATTATTTAATTTATTATTTCAGGGTATGTGTTTAAGTAAAATTATTTTTGTTTCATTCTGTAAATTAATGACAACATTTCTCCCAAATTTTACATAAAAATAGTTTTTATTTGTATTTTTTTGCAGAAAATTTAAATTGGACAGACTGGTCAAAATAACAAAAATATGGAACTTTTGCAGATCTTGTGTCCTGCAAATAAAACAAGTTTTTATTAATTCTGATCAATTAAAAAAATGAAAATGTGATGGAATATGTTTAAAAAAATTTTTTTACATCGCTGATGTGTGACTCTATATCATTCAACAGACACTGGCATTGCCACAATACACGCATAAATGCTGATTAAATGAAAAACTGGAATGTTCTCTGAATTCTTTCCATAGAAAGAATGAGAAAAATTTGAAATGAGACCTGGAGAAACATTTTTCATAATAAAAAGTTGTATAATTCATGCTTTAAATGTATATTTGAATAACGTATGTTTGGTCACCAATTCTCATCTCCTGGTTCATCTACAGGGAAACCACGTTCATCCAGCCCGTTGTCTCAAAGAGAACGTGAGGGAGCAAAATCAGCAGAACCTCCTGAGGAGCACAGCTACGAGCACAAAAAGAAAGTGCTCTCCAACCAGCGTACCAACGAGCGAGACAGCAAGAGGACATTTGAGGGCTCCTTCATGCTAGATTCAGTGTCAAGGACCAGTAACATCGGATCCAGAAACATGGACCCCCGCAGACCCTACCTGAGCCTGGGCATGATCCACATGCGTCCCAACCGGCAAACCTCTCGCACCGACTGTCCGGCAGATCGCCTCAAGTTCTTCGAGACTCTGCGGCTGCTGCTCAAGCTCACCTCCATGTCATCCAAGAAGAAGGAGAAGGAGCAACGAGGCCTGGAGAACACAGCCTTCATGGGCCAGAACAATGAGGTGATCTGGTTGGAGTTGCAAGCCTGGCATGCCCGGCGCAGCATCAATGAGCAGGACCTGTACCTGTTCACTGCTCGCCAAGCCATACCTGACATCATCAACGAAGTGCTACACTTCAAAGTGGACTATAGCAGCCTAGGGGGGCACGAGAGCAACCTGACAACAGAACAGAACGACTCCTGCTCTGACGAAAGCAATTGCAGGAACGATCCGTTTAGCTTCAGAGACTGCGCCGCATCTTGGGGAGAGATAGACGCCGCTGCTCCATTTTCTTCAACTCTGGAGTGCCGTGAACACCTGCAGAAACAGCGCGTAGCTTTTGATCAAGTGAAGTGGGTCATGTCGCTGTTGGAGTCAGTGGAGGCTTTGTACCCATCTCTTCAAACCTTGCAGAAGGACTATGAGAAATATGCCGCTTGGGACTTCCAGGGCAGGGTGCAGGCGCTCTGCTTGTGGCTCAACATCACTCAGGACCTCAATCAGAAGTTGCGGGTCATGGGCACCGTGCTGGGCCTCAGGGACCTTTCCCGCATCGGCTGGCCTGTCTTTGAGATCCCCTCGCCTCGATGCTCCCGCGGCAACGAGGATGAGGAAGACGAGGGCCAGTCAACCCCGACCTTCGAGAACAACAATGGGGAGGAGAGGACTTTGAGCGAGGCGACTAGCGACGGCGAGCAGTCGCCTTGCCTCACTCCAAAGTTTTCGTCGTCGGAGGAGTTTCTCCTGAGGGACGATGAGGCTCACTGCTGCCCCACTGCCATCTACAGGCCGTTTGTGGATAAGGCACTTAAACAAATGGGGCTGCGGAAACTGATTCTCAGACTGCACAAGCTGATGGATCGCTCCCTGCAAAGATCCAGAACCGCACTGTTGAGTCACATGCCAGCTCAAGAGGTGAGATGCTTAGATGGTTTATCTTTTTGCATCCAAATCTGGCCAGCTGATCAGCCTACATATCTTCTAATACCAGCAAACAAAAACAGCCTAAAATAGGAAGACAGCCTGCCTTGAAGCTAGATTATGTGTATTGTGGTCAATGCAAATGTTTTGTGTTCATAACCTGAAATTTTCTCATTGCTGTGTTCCCGTTAGCTGTCAGCAGCACCGGGTTATTCCTTGCAGCACTGTGACTACCTACCCGAGCTTTCTCGTCACTTATCCGACCCAGTGGGTGAGGAGGCGGAGTCTGAACGGGTATCGTGGAAGGAGCTAATAGACATGGACCTGCCTTCGTTCCGGTCGGCCTTCTTAGTGCTTTGCCGCGTGCTGCTAAATGTCATTCACGAGTGCCTCAAACTGCGACTGGAGCAAAGGCCAGCAGGAGAACCATCTTTGCTTAGCATCAAGCAGGTCATTTCTCATACCCAAACATATAATGTTATAAACACCAAATTTTGTAAACATCCCAGTTTCAGGGACATAAAAAAACTGTTGTGTGTTGTAGTTGGTCCGTGAGTGTAAAGAAGTTCTTAAAGGTGGGGTTTTGATGAAACAGTACTACCAGTTCATGCTCCGGGGCGTCATCAACGACCCCCAGGGTCTACAGACTAACGCCAACATCGACGAGTTCGAAGAGGATCTCCACAAAATGCTTGAGGTGGGATTTCATGTTGTTATACCAGTCTGTGTAAATATACCTGAATGCCTCCTGCATTGCTTTAAAGAAAGTTGATCACATCTGAGATAATGCACCACCAGAATTCCAGTGTAATATAACCCAGATTGCACATAGTGTGAGTTTGGTATGATAAACATGCGTGACTGCTGCTAATTGACCAAACCAGTGAGGATATTATTGACGGCAACATTGTTGGTAGTGTAATTTCTTCACTGTGACTCCGTGGGGTTGGTCGCGCGTTTGCTGGCTGATTTTTGCCGTGACTCTTCACTTATTGCATTCTTCTTCAAATCTTGATAAAAATTTCCCTCTTCGAGTCCAAGGGTAATTTTAGATCAAAGTCTGACAGGATGTAATTGGAGAGGTATTTAGAAGCGAGCCAAGTTGAGTGTTGATTTTGTATTTAAATGCTTCATGTGCTTTTTTCTGCCGTTTTATATTGATTAGAGCTGTGAATATTTCTTGGCTCACAGTTTGATTGTGATTCAGAGGGTCACGATTCGATACATCTTGTCCTCTAATTCCAATGAATTATTAATGGTACAAACACTTCTTCAGCCTTTTTATCGACCAGCTGTTTTCTAACTTAAGAACAAATTACATAAGAATCTGTCTGGTTTTCCCAAGTCACACGCTGTAAGCACGCACGCCAAATGTGTTTTTTGTTGAGCATTGTAAATGGGGCCTAAAATTAGGGAAAATGTCCTGCAGATGTATTAGTGATAGTTTAGTGAAAAAAATTGTCATCCTCATGTTATTCGAAGTATGTGACAGACGGATCTCTAGAGATCTAGAGAAATGTGACAGGTGCTATAAGGTGCCACAACTCTGATTTGGGAAGAATAGCTTATGGTTTGGCTGAAAAGGTGAATTCTTTTTGGACGACTTTCTAGATGTACCATTCATCATGGGTGTTTTGACGTGATGCTGGTTTTAAATATCAGCGTGTGTTCTCTGTATCTGCATTCAGGTGTACTTTGACTACATGCGCAGCTGGATCCAGATGTTACAGCAGTTGCCTCAAGCATCTCACAGTCTGAAGAACCTGCTGGAGGAAGAGTGGAACTTCACTAAAGTTATCACTCCATATATCCGGGGCGGAGAAGCCCAGTCTGGAAAACTCTTTTGGTTAGTGTCTTTGTACACACATTTTAAATAATCTGATCACAAGTGGTCAGGTTTTAACACAGGTGTAAACGAGGAGAAATGTTTTGTGAATTCATCACTCAAACATCATACAGAGGTGAAAAATGAATTCGAGCACATTGCACTTGCAGTGTAAACACGCCTGTCAATCATACTGTTGCATTGAAACATCAACTTTGTTTCCCACTTTTTCAGTGACATGCTTTTGATAAATGCATTTGTAATTGATGGATGCAGTCATGACATCAGACACTGATCACATTTTTATTCACGCATGGTCATGAGACGCAATGTAAAACAGGTATTCTTGTCTTTTTCAGTGATATTGCTGGCATGCTGCTAAAATCCACTGGAGACTTCTTGGATGCCGGCCTTCAGAAGAGTGGCAACGAGTTCTGGGAGTGTGCGGATGACAGCACGGCTTCGGATGAAATCAGGTGTGTCTCAGAACACTTAATGAGCAATAATCCGCTCTGAACACACTGTGCGAGACTCATCAAAGCATGTGGAATGTGTATGTCAATGATGTCTGACAACCTCATTCCAAAAAATTAAAGGGCGGTGCTAAAATTAAGTAATGTACGAAAAGAAAAATATATTGTCATCATGATCATCATGATGGCTGTGATCTTATGAGACTTGTTGCATAAAACCAAAAGTCTGAAGACATTATTTACAGGTCCAGTGTAGGGCTGAAATGATTCCTCGAGTAACTCGAGTAATTAGAATACAAAAAATCAAAAAAGCTTTGTTTAATCCATTTAACTACAGTACACAAGGAGCACTGCGTTTCCCCACGGACCATTATTACTGACGCACAGCCCGCTAAACTCTATACGTTACAGGGCTCTCAAGTCTCACGCATTCACCGTGAGACACGCATTTTAGTCTGTCCACACGCTCAAACGTATTTCTCATGCTGATAAATAACTGATAGCTTATTGAAATGGTGAACTGCTATTTTACTTAGTTTTAGTCTATTTTGCGAGTGAAACTTGTTTTCCGGCTGCATTGAGTCCATCAAACTAGATGCGGACTTGTGGACGCCGAATCCTGTTATTTACACGTGCCATCTGTCTGTTCTGCGTGTCTGCGTGAATGAACTGCACAGTTTAACGTGCTACACGCGTGATGCTCATAAATTTGTCTGCATCTGCGCTGAACGAGGACATGAACTTCATCTCCAGAGTTGCTCTGTTTCACGAACATGGTATTGTTTGAGTGAAGAAACAGACATACTAAAAAATAAGCGTCTTCAGACAACCTGCCAAAATAAAAGTCATAGGCTATATATGACTATTTAATAGTAAAAAAAGAAACTAAAACTAATTTATATAAACTAAATGCATCATGCAAAAGCTGAAGTTAGTTGTTTACCTTTGAAATTATTCTTTTTATTTTTATTCATGTTTATTATTTATATATTTGTATTATATTGCATTTTGAATTTAATATGGCAATGTAATGTACTAAATGGGCTTAGTTTTCACAGATATTAATATATGCAATTTCAGCAATAAAAACTTTAATTGTTCTGAAAAGGAAACAAATTAGTTGTTTTACTCATTTTAAGAGACCTATCTTATTTTCTCTTGTATATTTAGTATTGCTTTTTAATAAAGAAAACGTACTTATTATCCGAATGCCCGATTAATCGATGGAAAATCAGTAGAATACTCGATTAGTAAAAGAATCGATAGCTGCAGCCCTAGTCCAGTGTATGAAATTTAGCGGCCCCTCCCTTTCGAAGCACTATGGAGGCTGCACAGAACTAAGATGTTGCTCCTTTGCTGAAAGAGATAACGTATTTACGAAACGAGCAGTTTGTCCGTTTAGGGCTACTGTAGAAACAACATGACGAATTCCATGCAAGGGGACCCGTGGTGTATGTAGATAGAAATGGCTCATTCTAAGGTAATAAAACATAACGCTTCATTATGTAAGGAAGACATAGTTATGTATGTTATATTGCATTTCTGTCAGTAGATCCTCCAAAAAATTACACACTGGCCCTTTAAGTGGAATTTATGGCTCCACATTGACTCAATCAAATGTTGTCATCCAATCAGATTGCATGGCCAGACCAAATAATTGTATGTGTTTTGTTTCATTGCAGACGTTCTGTGATAGAGACGAGTCGTTCCCTGAAAGAGCTCTTTCATGAGGCCAGGGAAAGAGCATCCAAAGCACTGGGCTTTGCCAAGATGCTGCGCAAGGTGAGCAGAGAACAGGCGAAATAGCTTATTCATGTCAGTTTGTCACAGCGATGGACCTTTAAAAAATTAAAATAAAAACTTTCATTTTATTCCCACTTAGGACCTTGAGATTGCGGCGGAATTTAGCCTAACCAGCGGGGTACCTTCTCTCCTCCAGGCACTGAAGTGTAAGAGTTATGTCAAGGTGATGACATGCTCCTCTGTATCATTGATATTTAAAATAAACGTGATACTTTTGTGAAAAACTATGTGAATTGGATTTTCTGTGTGTGTTTTCAAGGTCCTTATCCCAGGACTGGAGGAGCTCCAGGTGTTTGTCCCGTGTGGCCTGATGGAGCAGAGATTGGTCATCTTGCAGTTGTTAAATGCAGCAGCGGGAAAGGACTGCTCTAAAGAACCGGAAGAGATCCCTGAGGATGAAGCCTACCTGCTCATGAGCAAACACGGAGTGGGGGAGTCAAATACCGACGGCGCATGGGCCGACTGGGACGGAAGTGTTCTCAAACTAGTACCTCAGATGGAAACTGTGGATACGTTACGTGCCATGAAGGTATGGACTTGGGTGTATAAAGACTGCAATGTTGTATAACAAAGGCTTCCACTCTACAAAAATGTCCCTTTCTCATTCTCGATTTCTAGGTGGACAATCTCCTTCTGGTCGTGATGCAGTCGGCGCATCTGGTGGCACAACGAAAAGCCTTCCAGCAGTCCATGGAGGATCTTCTGACCCTCAGCCGGGAACAGACATCGAGTCAGCCCCTTATCGTCTGCGCTCTAGAGCAACTCAAGGTGATTCAGTCCAACATCTTTTTTCTTTCAATGTTTTCTCACAGGGAGATATCTGCTTGTTATCTGTTTCTGGAGTTTGTGGAGACCTACTTTCACATCACATTAAGCCACATTAGGTTTCAGTAACGCATCACGTAATGCTGATGTAGCAATCAAATGAGCTGTGCGAGTGTGTTTTCATGGTCTTTTTGATAGATTCGGGTAAGATACATCAATACAAACGCAAGTTTAAAGAGCATAGAGACTTTCGATGGTTTTGCTTTATAAGCACAAGCTACAGTGTTATGAAATGAGTTGAAACCTCTTAGCAGTGCATCAGCAAAGTTTCCTCACAAACAGGATGTTTGCAAGTACAACATTAGTACAACATCTACATATACATTTGTGCATTTGGCAGACGCTTTTATCCAGAAAGACATTGCATTGCATTATAACTTAATGCATTCTTTAGGAATTAAAGGCATGATCTTGGCGTTGCATGCGTAAGCTCTAGTTTCTAAGATATGCCTTGCAAATGCATAGTTTTTAAAGATAAATCTTCTCTCATTTCAGAATGAGGCACTCCAACTGTGTATCAAGATCAACACAGCGATCGACCGTGTGGAATACATGTTCACATCAGAGTTTGAAGCAGAGGTGGAGGAAACGGAGAAAGCCACGCTGCAACAGTATTACAGAGAGGCCATGATCCAAGGCTACAACTTTGCTTTTGAGGTCAGAGGCCGAGAGGATTTTGTGAATAAGAATGCACAATAGCACCTTAAATTAAAGAGTGTGACTCGCCCTGTCAAGCAGTATAGATGTATTGACCTGGCTCCATAATGTGTTGATGGAGCCATAGGCTCACTTGTCATTGTATGTTGAAGAAATAGTTCACCTGAAACGTAACATTTTTGAACGATTTTACTTGCACACCCTCATGACATCCCACATGTATGCCTTACTTTCTTCTGTCAAAGAAAGGAATTTTAGTTCTTGGAAAATAATAAGACTAAGAACCTATAAAAAGCTAAGCAAACAGTAAGCTAAATTCAGATCGATAGCTTCAAATCTTATTGGTTTTCATATGTCTTGTGATGAAATATCTCAAATATCAAATATATTATGTTTGAATTTGGCTCTAATTAATTTCAATTTTGAAATAAAATTTTGTATTAAACTTTTCATTATACTTCAGGAGACTCGCTAGAGTCATTTGGATTCCTGTAACGAGGGATGTATGTGCTTTTTGGAGTATACGTTTTTTGTGCATATATTTAAGTTTTATTAATAAATAAGTGATATTTATTCATATTTAAAAAAATGTTTATGTAGCAAGTCAGGCTTAGGGTAACATTCATTTTTGTGTGAACTATTCCTTTAAGATAAGATGAGCAGAAATGATTTTAACATAGAAGTCGCCTTGCTTCATCTTTACGGTCAAAAGGATGTAGTTGTGGGTGTAGCTTAGTCGTGAACAATCTAGGCAGGCAACCGAGTCGAAACCCATAACGTTTCAGTTACGAGCCTAGGTCTTTAACCACTTAGGCTACACCAACACCCATCACCAAAACATTTAATCCTGGATTACTCTGGGGGGTGAGGTTGACCCGGTAATAAGTTACATCTCATGAAAGTAACATCTGGTGATGGCAATTAACTAGTAATTACCAAATTAAGTTAAGAGCCCTTCTGTACTGTCTTTATAACAGTGTTAATTAGCCATGTGAGCTCACCTGCCAGGGACAGAATGAAGCTCAGGGGAAAACATCTCAGAGCCAGCCACAGTGTCAAGTATAAAACAAACACACAATTAAAAAGTTTTCTCTTCCAAACACTGTCTCTGTAGTATCATAAAGAGGTCGTCCGTCTGATGTCTGGAGAGTTCAGGCGGAGAATAGGGGAGCGCTACATCGCCTTTGCCCGCAAGTGGATGAATTTTGTCCTCACTAAATGTGAAAGCGGGAGAGGCACCCGTCCAAGGTCAGTAAGTTCTGTTGTAAAACCTAGAGAGGTACCTTGCTGTCAACTGCCTACATAGGTAGCTGCCTTTTAGGGAGCTTCTAAACATCATATAACCTCATAAGTGAGGGATTTATACCCTACATAGGCAACATCTCTGTCTATATTGTCTATTGTAGTACACTAGGCATAAATTATGGGGTGAACATGTAAGATATTAAATTAGTTTCATTTACAATCAACATTTGTCTCTGTGCATTCGCTGTAGTGCATAACAGTTGGAGATATGCTGTGAATGCTGTGTCATTCAGCCAAAAAAATGTTTTTTTTCATGGCAGCATCATCGTAATGGTGCCGCCTACTATTGTTCCTGTTGGGAACCCACCTATGACCCTTAAAATGCTGTCTACGTAGGCAGTTAACAAGATTTTGGTACAGATCCAGCGTTTCATCCTTCAAAGTTGCTAGTGTTCCAAGAAAATGTTTCTAGCTTCGTAAATGAATTATATTGTCACATTGTTCTTTTATCCTGCTCACAAATGTTTTTTTATTTATCGCCAGATGGGCAACTCAGGGCTTTGATTTTCTTCAAGCAATTGAGGCTGCATTTATATCAGCTTTGCCAGAAGATGACTTTCTGGTGAGTTATCTGGTTTCTGCTGTTAAAGATAAGTGTCGAAATGGTTTGTTATTGAGCTACTTATGATTATTTTGT
The DNA here is from genome assembly GCF_024868665.1 of Triplophysa rosa. Lineage (NCBI taxonomy): Eukaryota > Metazoa > Chordata > Actinopteri > Cypriniformes > Nemacheilidae > Triplophysa > Triplophysa rosa. The sequence continues at coordinate 20,819,990 of NC_079898.1, read as the reverse complement.
CATGTAGAGTCTGCAGGCGCTGATGAACGAGTGTATCGGGCATGTTATTGGGAAACCACATAGTCCAAGCAGTACGTACTTTGGTAAGTGTTATCCATCCTGGTGAACTCTCCTAAACTCACCATTGTTGGACTGCTTTAAAATATTTTTTAAACTTGGCCTACTTTTTCTCATGTTTTATTCATCTTTTTTTTGGATTGTAGTAGAGTTTTAGAAGAGCGCATTATAAATAAAATGCATTATTATTTTTGCATTAAAATATTTAATTAAAATATTCATATTTGAAATAAGAGCGAGAGAAAAACTGGCACCTTTGCCATAGCTCATCACTTTATGATGAAGTGACTACAATTTATTCTTCATTAATTGTTGTAATAACCTTTTTACTCATTAAGTACATAGTAAATGCCATACATGAATACAAGTATGAATAAGTAAACAGCTGTAGACACTAGTGCAGGTTTTGTATAATTTTGGTCACGTTGTGTCCAAAAAACTGCCTAAATCCCACCTGACCAAAAAATAAAAAAATTTGTGTTTCAAACCACATTGACATCAGGTCAAATATACGCATTTTTTGCTTAAAAATTTAATTTTAGGCAAAGTGAATAGTAAATTACATTTGATGAATCTGACAACTAGATCGATCTTTCACCAGGCACCCGGAACAGCCCTCGACCTGTTAAAGTCCCCCGTTGCCACAGCGACCCTCCAAATCCGTACCTCTTCATCCCTTCATCTCATGCTGAGGGCTTCAGGTAGGTATTCGCCTGGGTCACAGAACCATTAGCACAGCTAGTGTAACTTCTGATTCAGTGTTACTACGCTTGTGTAGCTCTTTTGCATGCCCTCGTGCTGTGTCGTTTAATGTGTAGGAGGGAATTAAATGACTCATGCTTTTATTGATGCTTTAACCACAATCTGTGCTGCAACGTAGAGCTTCATACGAGTGTGTGTATGTGTACTGATGTCATAGCGTGTGTAAGACTCACTCACACGGCCACCTTCACATCCATAACACAATGCTGAGGCTGTCAGTGTGTGTTTCCAACACAGCTCTCGGAGTCTTCCGTGTGATCTGCGTTCCCAGTTGTGTCCCCCAGGTCCCCGTCCTGCCCCTCCGTTACCCCATGGTGAACACAGCCACGCCATGAAATCCACCGGCAACGTCCCTAATGACATCAGGTAGTCAGGACCGCCCCTTTTCATGCCAGCACGGAGCTTTGCAAGTTTACAAACCTTACATCTGTGTCAGAACAGCATCGCTCGTGGGCTTGTGTGTGGATGTGTAATTTGAATTGCCAAAAATATGAAACGCAGAATGTTTTATGTCAGCAGCAGCATGCCTGATCTTTTAAAATCTTGGAACAGTTTTTTAAAGTCTCAGAGTAATGCTGTTTTAACAGAGGATGAGAAGTTAAAGGGGTCATATCAGAGGAATCAGAAGATTCCTTGATGTTCTGATGTACTGTAAAAAATACTGTAACTTTCAAAACTCAGTAGACCAAAAAGGTTTCTGATCGTATTAGTTGTTAACATTCTGAGCAGCACATCTAAACAAATGTTGTCGTGAACTCAAGCAAGGCTTGGAGTATTAAAGAATGGATTCAAACTGTATTAGACTCGAAACAAAAACCACAGTTTTAATTTTGCATGCAAACACAAGTCTTAAAGAGACAGTCACAAAAACAATTCTGTTTTAAAAAAATTATTCTGTGGCTCAGAGAAAGGTTAAAAAAACTAAATTGTGACAAAAACATTACTAACTTAATAAGTAAACCATAAGAAAAATATGAATCATAAAAAAATCCACATTATGACCCCTTTAACATTTTTAAATGTACAAGGATGTGATGTAGTGCTGGTTTGCAGTGTATAACAAACCCAGAGTAATTCTTTGTATGATACACAGTCATGAACTTTAATAGTTGATTCAGGCGTTCACACGCGTTATTGAATGATAATTGTGGTCTGACAAATACAATCTATACATTCTTATTGCCTAGTGTTGCTTTATTAATAGTTTTTGTTGCAGCATGCATCATTTACTTACACTGGGAAAGTACACAGTTTTCCATGTGTATAAAGATCTCAGGGTGCTTTTTAAGGATGAGCTCACTTCCACCCATATGATTGATCATAAGTCTTTGAAAGGTTACAGCACCTGATCCGGTTGAGTTTTCTGGAATGCTTGATACATTTGGAGTTAAACTCACCCAGTTTTTTTCTTAATCATTCATTTAAAGAATAAAGGCTATGCATTACAATGTGTTTTACAAAGATTTATGGCTAACACTGTGTCTACACCGGACGCGACTGGCGCGACACGACAAAAGACATTAGAAACGCATTAGAATCCATTATAATTGTAATTTATTTCCACACTGGATGCGGCATGTCTGGTGTAGACACGGTGTTAAGCTAAAAACATTAAATCACGCATGGCTTTACTACAGTCAGCTATTAAAAATTTCATGTCGGCAGTTGAAATCT